>NW_028133095.1:0-298000 GCF_964374135.1 Grampus griseus | reverse complement strand
CCTTCCCCGAAGCCTGACCCTCACCCGTCACCTAATCCTAAACCGTACGCTGACACTAACCCGCACCCTCACATGTACGCTCCCCCTAAAGCGTTGTCGTGCCCTCACCTGGACCCTAAACCGTCCCCGTCCCCTAACCCTAACCCTAGCCCTAACCGTAACCCTAACCCTTCCCCGAAGCCTGACCCTCACCCGTCACCTAATCCTAACCCGTACGCTGACACTAACCTGCGCCCTCACACGTACGCTCCCCCTAAAGCGTTGTCGTGCCCTCATCTGGCCCGTAAACCGTCCCCGTACCCTAACCCTAACCCTAGCCTGAACCCTAACCCTAACCCTTCCCCGAAGCCTGACCCTCACCCGTCCCCTAATCCTAACCCGTACGCTGACACTAACCCGCGCCCTCACACGTACGCTCCCCCTAAATCGTTGTCGTGCCCTCACCTCGACCCTAAACCGGCCCCGTCCCCTAACCCTAACCGTAGCCCGAACCCTAACCCTAACACTTCCCCGAAGCCTGACCCTCACTCTTCCTCTAATCCTAACCCGTACGCTGACACTAACCCGCGCCCTCACACGTACGCTCCCCCTAAAGCGTTCTCGTGCCTTCACCTGGACCCTAAACCGTCCCCGTCCCCTAACCCTAAGCCTAGACCGAACCCTAACCCTAACCCTTCCCCGAAGCCTGACCCTCACCCGTCCCCTAATCCTAACCCGTACGCTGACACTAACCCACGCCCTCACACGTACGCTCCCCCTAAAGCATTGTCGTACCCTCACCTGAACCCTAAACCGTTGTCGTCCCCTAACCCTAACCCTAGCCCGAACCCTAACCCTAACCCTTTCCCGAAGCCTGACCCTCACCCGTCCCCTAATCCTAACCCGTACGCTGACCCTAACCCGCGCCCTCACACCTACGCTCCCCCTAAAGCGTTGCCGTACCCTCACCTGGACCCTAAACCGTCCCCGTCCCCTAACCCTAACGTTAGCCCGAACCCTAACCCTAACCCTTCCCCGAAGCCTGAACCTCACCCGTCCCCTAATCCTAAACCGTACGCTGACACTAACCCGCGCCCTCACACGTACGCTCCCCCTAAAGCGTTGTCGTGCCCTCACCTGGACCCTAAACCGTCCCCGTCCCCTAACCCTAACCCTAGCCCGAACCCTAACCCTAACCCTTCCCCGAAGCCTGACCCTCACCCGTCCCCTAATCCTAACCCGTACGCTGACACTAACCCGCGCCCTGACACGTACGCTCCCCCTAAAGCGTTGTCGTGCCCTCACCTGGACCCTAAAACGTCCCCGTCCCCTAACCCTAACCCTAGCCCAAACCCTAACCCTAACCCTTCCCCGAAGCCTGACCCTCACCCGGCCCCTAATCCTAACCCGTACGCTGAAACTAACCCGCGCCCTCACACGTACGCTCCCCCTAAAGCATTGTCGTGCCCTCACCTGGACCCTAAATCGTCCCCGTCCCCTAAACCTAACCCTAGCCCGAAATCTAACCGTAACCCTTCCCCCAAGCCTGACCCTCACCCGTCCCCTAATCCTAACCCGTACGCTGACACTAACACGCGCCCTCACACGTACGCTCCCCCTAAAGCGTTGTCGTGCCCTCACCTGGACCATAAACCGTCCCCGTCCCCTAACCCTAACCCTAGCCCGAACCCTAACCCTAACCCTTGCCCGAAGCCTGACCCTCACCCGTCCCCTAATCCTAACCCGTACGCTGACACTAACCCGCGCCCTCACACGTACGCACCTCTAAAGCGTTGTCGTACCCTCACCTGGACCCTAAACCGTCCCCGTCCCCTAACCCTAACCCTAGCCCGAACCCTAACCCTAACCCTTCCCCGAAGCCTGAACCTCACCCGTCCCCTAATCCTAAACCGTACGCTGACACTATCCCGCGCCCACACACGTACGCTCCCCCTAAAGCGTTCTCGTGCCCTCACCTGGACCCTAATCCGTCCCCGTCCCCTAACCCTAACCCTAGCCCGAACCCTAACCCTAACCCTTCCCCGAAGCCTGACACTCACCCGTCCCCTAATCCTAACCCGTACGCTGACACTAACCCGCGCCCTCACACGTACTCTCCCCCTAAAGCGTTGTCGTACCCTCACTTGGACCCTAAGCCGTCCCCGTCCCCTAACCCTAACCCTAGCCCGAACCCTAACCCTAACCCTTCCCCGAATCCTGACCCTCACCCGTCCCCTAATCCTAACCCGTACGCTGACACTAACCCACGCCCTCACACGTACGCTCCCCCTAAAGCGTTGTCGTGCCCTCACCTGGACCCTAAAGCGTCCCCGTCCCCTAAACCTAACCCTAGCCCGAACCCTAACCCTAACACTTCCCCGAAGCCTGACCCTCACCCGTCCCCTAATCCTAACCCGTACGCTGACACTAACCCGCGCCCTCACACGTACGCTCCCCCTAAAGCGTTGTCGTGCCCTCACCTGGACCCTAAACCGTCCCCGTCCCCTAAACCTAACCCTAGCCCGAACCCTAACCCTAACCCTTCCCCGAAGCCTGACCCTCACCCGTCCACTAATCCTAACCCGTACGCTGACACTAACACGCGCCCTCACACGTACGCTCCCCCTAAAGCGTTGTCGTACCCTCACCTGGACCCTAAACCGTCCCCGTCCCCTAACCCTAAGCCTAGTACGAACCCTAACCTTAACCCTTCCCCGAAGCCTGACCCTCACCCGTGCCCTAATCCTAAACCGTACGCTGACACTCTCCCGTGCCCTCACACGTACGCTCCCCCTAAAGCGTTGTCGTACCCTCACTTGGACCCTAAAACGTCCCCATCCCCTAACCCGAACCTTAGCCCGAACCCTAACCCTAACCCTTCCCCGAAGCCTGACCCTCACCCGTAGCCTAATCCCAACCCGTACGCTGACACTAACCCGCGCCCTCACACATACGCTCCCCCTAAAGCGTTGTCGTGCCCTCACCTGGACCCTAAACTTTCCCCGTCCCCTAAGCCTAACCCTAGCCCGAACCCTAACCCTAACCCTTCCCCGAAGCCTGACCCTCACCCGTCCCCTAATCCCAACCCGTACGCTGACACTATCCCGCGCCCTCACACGTGCGCTCCCCCTAAAGCGTTGTTTTGCCCTCACCTGGCCCCTAAACCGTGCCCATCCCGTAACCCTAAACCTAGCCCGAACCCTAACCCTAACCCTTCCCCGAAGCCTGACCCTCACCCGTTCCCTAATCCCAACCCGTACGCTGACACTAACCCACGCCCCCACACGTACGCTCCCCCTAAAGCGTTGTCGTGCCCTCACCTGGACCCTAAACCGTCCCCGTCCCCTAACCCTAACGCTAGCCCGAACCCTAACCCTAACCCTTCCCCGAAGCCTGAACCTCACCCGTCCCCTAATCCTAAACCGTACGCTGACACTAACCCGCGCCCTCACACGTACGCTCCCCCTAAAGCGTTGTCGTGCCCTCACCTGGACCCTAAACCGTCCCCGTCCCCTAACCCTAACCCTAGCCCGAACCCTAACCCTAACCCTTCCCCGAAGCCTGACCCTCACCCGTCCCCTAATCCTAACCCGTACGCTGACACTAACCCGCGCCCTGACACGTACGCTCCCCCTAAAGCGTTGTCGTGCCCTCACCTGGACCCTAAAACGTCCCCGTCCCCTAACCCTAACCCTAGCCCAAACCCTAACCCTAACCCTTCCCCGAAGCCTGACCCTCACCCGGCCCCTAATCCTAACCCGTACGCTGAAACTAACCCGCGCCCTCACACGTACGCTCCCCCTAAAGCATTGTCGTGCCCTCACCTGGACCCTAAATCGTCCCCGTCCCCTAAACCTAACCCTAGCCCGAAATCTAACCGTAACCCTTCCCCCAAGCCTGACCCTCACCCGTCCCCTAATCCTAACCCGTACGCTGACACTAACACGCGCCCTCACACGTACGCTCCCCCTAAAGCGTTGTCGTGCCCTCACCTGGACCATAAACCGTCCCCGTCCCCTAACCCTAACCCTAGCCCGAACCCTAACCCTAACCCTTGCCCGAAGCCTGACCCTCACCCGTCCCCTAATCCTAACCCGTACGCTGACACTAACCCGCGCCCTCACACGTACGCACCTCTAAAGCGTTGTCGTACCCTCACCTGGACCCTAAACCGTCCCCGTCCCCTAACCCTAACCCTAGCCCGAACCCTAACCCTAACCCTTCCCCGAAGCCTGAACCTCACCCGTCCCCTAATCCTAAACCGTACGCTGACACTATCCCGCGCCCACACACGTACGCTCCCCCTAAAGCGTTCTCGTGCCCTCACCTGGACCCTAATCCGTCCCCGTCCCCTAACCCTAACCCTAGCCCGAACCCTAACCCTAACCCTTCCCCGAAGCCTGACACTCACCCGTCCCCTAATCCTAACCCGTACGCTGACACTAACCCGCGCCCTCACACGTACTCTCCCCCTAAAGCGTTGTCGTACCCTCACTTGGACCCTAAACCGTCCCCGTCCCCTAACCCTAACCCTAGCCCGAACCCTAACCCTAACCCTTCCCCGAATCCTGACCCTCACCCGTCCCCTAATCCTAACCCGTACGCTGACACTAACCCACGCCCTCACACGTACGCTCCCCCTAAAGCGTTGTCGTGCCCTCACCTGGACCCTAAAGCGTCCCCGTCCCCTAAACCTAACCCTAGCCCGAACCCTAACCCTAACACTTCCCCGAAGCCTGACCCTCACCCGTCCCCTAATCCTAACCCGTACGCTGACACTAACCCGCGCCCTCACACGTACGCTCCCCCTAAAGCGTTGTCGTGCCCTCACCTGGACCCTAAACCGTCCCCGTCCCCTAAACCTAACCCTAGCCCGAACCCTAACCCTAACCCTTCCCCGAAGCCTGACCCTCACCCGTCCACTAATCCTAACCCGTACGCTGACACTAACACGCGCCCTCACACGTACGCTCCCCCTAAAGCGTTGTCGTACCCTCACCTGGACCCTAAACCGTCCCCGTCCCCTAACCCTAAGCCTAGTACGAACCCTAACCTTAACCCTTCCCCGAAGCCTGACCCTCACCCGTGCCCTAATCCTAAACCGTACGCTGACACTCTCCCGTGCCCTCACACGTACGCTCCCCCTAAAGCGTTGTCGTACCCTCACTTGGACCCTAAAACGTCCCCATCCCCTAACCCGAACCTTAGCCCGAACCCTAACCCTAACCCTTCCCCGAAGCCTGACCCTCACCCGTAGCCTAATCCCAACCCGTACGCTGACACTAACCCGCGCCCTCACACATACGCTCCCCCTAAAGCGTTGTCGTGCCCTCACCTGGACCCTAAACTTTCCCCGTCCCCTAAGCCTAACCCTAGCCCGAACCCTAACCCTAACCCTTCCCCGAAGCCTGACCCTCACCCGTCCCCTAATCCCAACCCGTACGCTGACACTATCCCGCGCCCTCACACGTGCGCTCCCCCTAAAGCGTTGTTTTGCCCTCACCTGGCCCCTAAACCGTGCCCATCCCGTAACCCTAAACCTAGCCCGAACCCTAACCCTAACCCTTCCCCGAAGCCTGACCCTCACCCGTTCCCTAATCCCAACCCGTACGCTGACACTAACCCACGCCCCCACACGTACGCTCCCCCTAAAGCGTTGTCGTGCCCTCACCTGGACCCTAAACCGTCCCCGTCCCCTAACCCTAACCCTAGCCCGAACCCTATCCCTAACCCTACCCCGAAGCCTGACCCTCACCCGTCCCCTAATCCTAACCCGTACGCTGACACTAACCCGTGCCCTCACACGTACGCTCCCCCTAAAGCGTTGTCGTGCCCTCACCTGGACCCTAAACCGTCCCCGTCCCCTAACCCTAACCCTAGCCCGAACCCTAACCCTAACACTTCCCCGAAGCCTGACCCTCACCCGTCCCCTAATCCTAACCTGTACGCTGACACTAACCCGCGGCCTCACACGTACGCTCCCCCTAAAGCGTTGTCGTGCCCTCACCTGGACCCTAAACCGTCCCCGTCCCCTAACCCTAACCCTAGCCCAAACCCTAACCCTAACCCTTCCCCGAAGCCTGACACTCACCCGTCCCCTAATCCTAACCCGTACGCTGACACTAACACGCGCCCTCACACGTACGCTCCCCCTAAAGCTTTGTCGTGCCCTCACCTGGACCCTAAACCGTCCCCGTCCCCTAACCCTAACCCTAGCCCGAACCCTAACCCTAACCCTTCCCCGAAGCCTGACCCTCACCCGTCCCCTAATCCTAACCCGTACGCTGACACTAACCCGCGCCCTCACACGTACGCTCCCCCTAAAACGTTGTCGTGCCCTCACCTGGACCCTAAACCGTCCCCGTCCCCTAACCCTAACCCTAGCCCTAACCCTAACCCTAACCCTTCCCCGAAGCCTGACCCTCACCCGTCCCCTAATCCTAACCCGTACGCTGACACTAATCCACGCCCTCACACGTATGCTCCCCCTAAAGCGTTGTCGTACCCTCACCCGGACCCTAAACCGTCCCCGTCCCCTAACCCTAACCCTAGCCCGAACCCTAACCCTAACCCTTCCCCGAAGCCTCACCCTCACCCGTCCCCTATTCCTAACCCGTACGCTGACACTAACTCGCGCCCTCACACGTACGCTCCCCCTAAAGCGTTGTCGTGCCCTCACCTGGACCCTAAACCGTCCCCGTCCCCTAACCCTAACCCTAGCCCGAACCCTAACCCTCACTCTTCCCCGAAGTCTGACCCTCAGCCGTCCCCTAATCCTAACCCGTACGCTGACACTAACCCGCGCCCTCAAACGTACGCTCCCCCTAAAGCGTTGTCGTGCCCTCACCTGGACCCTAAACCGTCCCCGTCACCTAAACCTAACCCTAGCCCGAACCGTAACCCTAACCCTTCCCCGAAGTCTGACCCTCAACCGTCCCCTAATCCTAACCCGTACGCTGACACTAACCCGCGCCCTCACACGTACGCTCCCCCTAAAACGTTGTCGTGCCCTCACCTGGACCCTAAACCATCCCCATCCCCTAACCCTAACCCTAGCCCGAACCCTAACCCTAACCCTTCCCCAAAGCCTGACCCTCACCCGTCCCCTAATCCTAACCCGTACGCTGACACTAACCCGCGCCCTCACACGTACGCTCCCCCTAAAGCGTTGTCGAACCCTCACCTGGACCCTAAACCGTCCCCATCCCCTAACCCGAAGCCTAACCCGAACCCAAACCCTAACCCTTCCCCGAAGCCTGACCCTCACCCGTCCCCTAATCCTAAACCGTACGCTGTCACTATCCCACGCCCTCACACGTACGCTCCCCCTAAAGTGTAGTCGTACCCTCACCTGGACCCTAAACCGTTCCCGTCCCCTAAGCCTAACCCTAGCCCGAACCCTAACCCTAACCCTTCCCCGAAGCCTGACCCTCACCCGTCCCCTAATCCCAACCCGTACGCTGACACTAACCCACGCCCCCACACGTACGCTCCCCCTAAAGCGTTGTCGTGCCCTCACCTGGACCCTCAACCGTCCCCGTCCCCTAACCCTAACCATAGCCCGAACCCTAACCCTAACCATTCCCCGAAGCCTGACCCTCACCCATCCCCTAATCCTAACCCGTACGCTGACACTAACCCGTGCCCTCACACGTACGCTCCCCCTAAAGCGTTGTCGTGCCGTCACCTGGACCCTAAACAGTCCCCGTCCCCTAACCCTAACCCTAGCCCGAAACCTAACCCTAACCCTTCTGCGAAGCCTGACCCTCACCCGTCCCCTAATCCTAACCCGTACGCTGACACTAAACCGCGCCCTCACACGTACGCTCCCCCTAAAGCGTTGTCGTGCCCTCACCTGGACCCTAAACCATCCCCGTCCCCTAACCCTAACCCTAGCCCGAACCCTAACCCTAACCCTTCCCCGAAGCCTGACACTCACCCGTCCCCTAATCCTAACCCGTACGCTGACACTAACACGTGCCCTCACACGTATGCTTCCCCTAAAGCGTTGTCGTGCCCTCACCTGGACCCTAAACCGTCCACGTCCCCTAACCCTAACCCTAGCCCGAACCCTAACCCTAACCCTTCCCCGAAGCCTGACACTCACCCGTCCCCTAATCCTAACCCGTACGCTGACACTAACATGCGCCCTAACACGTACGCTCCCCCTAAAGCTTTGTCGTGCCCTCACCTGGACCCTAAACCGTCCCCGTCCCCTAACCCTCACCCTAGCCCGAACCGTAACCCTAACCCTTCCCCGAAGCCTGACCCTCACCCGTCCCCTAATCCTAACCCGTACGCTGACACTAACCCACGCCCTCACACGTACGCTCCCCCTAAAACGTTGTCGTGCCCTCACCTGGACCCTAAACCGTCCCCATCCCCTAACCCTAACCCTAGCCCGAACCCTAACCCTAACCCTTCCCCGAAGCCTGACCCTCACCCGTCCCCTAATCCTAACCCGTACGCTGACACTAACCCGCGCCCTCACACGTACGCTCCCCCTAAAGCGTTGTCGTGCCCTCACCTGGACCCTAAACCGTCCCCGTCCCCTAACCCTAACCCTAGCCCGAACCCTAAACCTCACCCTTCCCCGAAGCCTGACCCTCACCCGTCCCCTAATCCTAACCCGTACGCTGACACTAACCCGCGCCCTCACACGTACGCTCCCCCTAAAGCGTTGTCGTGCACTCACCTGGACCCTAAACCGTCCCCGTCCCCTAACCCAAACCCTAGCCCTAACCCTAACCCTAACCCTTCCCCGAAACCTGACCCTCACCCGTCCCCTAATCCTAACCCGTACGCTGACACTAACCCGTGCCCACACACGTACACTCCCCTTAAAACGTTGTCGTGCCCTCACGTGGACCCTAAACCGTCCCCGTCCCCTAACGCTAACCCTAGCCCGAACCCTAACCCTAACACTTCCCCGAAGCCTGACCCTCACACGTCCCCTAATCCTAACCCGTACGCTGACACTAACCCGCGCCCTCACACGTACGCTCCCCCTAAAGCGTTGTCGTGCACTCACCTGGACCCTAAACCGTCCCAATCCCCTAACCCTAACCCTAGCCCGAACCCTAACCCTAACCCTTCCCCGAAGCCTGACCCTCACCCGTCCCCTAATCCTAACCCGTACGCTGACACTAACCCGTGCCCTCACATGTACGCTCCCCCTAAAGAGTTGTCGTGCCCTCACGTGGACCCTACACCGTCCCCGTCCCCTAACGCTAACCCTAGCCCGAACCCTAACCCTAACACTTCCCCGAAGCCTGACCCTCACACGTCCCCTAATCCTAACCCGTACGCTGACACTAACCCGCGCCCTCACACGTACGCTCCCCCTAAAGCGTTGTCGTACCCTCACCTGGACCCTAAACCGTCCCCATCCCCTAACCCTAACCCTAGCCCGAACCCTAACCCTAACCCTTCCCCGAAGCCTGACCCTCACCCGTCCCCTAATCCCAACCCGTACGCTGACACTAACCCGCGCCCTCACACGTACGCTCCCCCTAAAGCGTTGTCATGCCCTCACCTGGACCCTAAACCGTCCCCATCCCCTAACCCGAAGCCTAGCCCGAACCCTAACCCTAACCCTTCCCCGAAGCCTGACCCTCACCCGTCCCCTAATCCTAACCCGTACGCTGACACTAACCCGCGCCCTCACACGTACGCTCCCCCTAAAGCGTTGTCGTGCCCTCACCTGGACCCTAAACCGTCCCCATCCCCTAACCCGAACCCTAGCCCGAACCCTAACCCTAACCCTTCCCCGAAGCCTGACTCTCACCCGTCCCCTAATCCTAACCCGTACGCTGACACTAACCCGCGACCTCACACGTACGCTCCCCCTAAAGCGTTGTCGTGCCCTCACCTCGACCCTAAACCGACCCCGTCCCCTAACCCTAACCGTAGCCCGAACCCTAACCCTAACCCTTCCCCGAAGCCTGACCCTCACTCTTCCTCTAATCCTAACCCGTACGCTGACACTAACCCGCGCCCTCACACGTACGCTCCCCCTAAAGCGTTGTCGTGCCCTCACCTGGACCCTAAACCGTCCCCGTCCCCTAACCCTAAGCCTAGACCGAACCCTAACCCTAACCCTTCCCCGAAGCCTGACCCTCACCCGTCCCCTAATCCTAACCCGTACGCTGACACTAACCCGCGCCCTCACACCTACGCTCCCCCTAAAGCGTTGCCGTACCCTCACCTGGACCCTAAACCGTCCCCGTCCCCTAACCCTAACCCTAGCCCGAACCCTAACCCTAACCCTTCCCCGAAGCCTGACCCTCACCCGTCCCCTAATCCTAAACCGTACGCTGACACTAACCCGCGCCCTCACACGTACGCTCCCCCTAAAGCGTTGTCGTGCCCTCACCTGGACCCTAAACCGTCCCCGTCCCCTAACCCTAACCCTAGCCCGAACCCTAACCCTAACCCTTCCCCGAAGCCTGACCCTCACCCGTCCCCTAATCCTAACCCGTACGCTGACACTAACCCGCGCCCTCACACGTACGCTCCCCCTAAAGCGTTGTCGTGCCCTCACCTGGACCCTAAAACGTCCCCGTCCCCTAACCCTAACCCTAGCCCAAACCCTAACCCTAACCCTTCCCCGAAGCCTGACCCTCACCCGGCCCCTAATCCTAACCCGTACGCTGAAACTAACCCGCGCCCTCACACGTACGCTCCCCCTAAAGCATTGTCGTGCCCTCACCTGGACCCTAAACCGTCCCCGTCCCCTAAACCTAACCCTAGCCCGAAACCTAACCGTAACCCTTCCCCCAAGCCTGACCCTCACACGTCCCCTAATCCTAACCCGTACGCTGACACTAACACGCGCCCTCACACGTACGCTCCCCCTAAAGCGTTGTCGTGCCCTCACCTGGACCATAAACCGTCCCCGTCCCCTAACCCTAACCCTAGCCCGAACCCTAACCCTAACCCTTGCCCGAAGCCTGACCCTCACCCGTCCCCTAATCCTAACCCGTACGCTGACACTAACCCGCGCCCTCACACGTACGCTCCCCCTAAAGCGTTGTCGTGCCCTCACCTGGACTCTAAAACGTCCCCGTCCCCTAACCCTAACCCTAGCCCGAACCCTAACCCTAACTCTTCCCCGAAGCCTGACCCTCACCCGTCCCCTAATCCTAACCCGTACGCTGACACTAACCCGCGCCCTCACACGTACGCTCCCCCTAAAACATAGTCTTGCCCTCACCTGGACCCTAAACCGTCCCCGTCCCTTAACCCTAACCCTAGCCCTAACCGTAACCCTAACACTTCCCCGAAGCCTGACCCTCACACGTCCCCTAGTCCTAACCCGTACGCTGATACTAACCGGCGCCCTCACACGTACGCTCCCCCTAAAGCGTTGTCGTACCCTCACTTGGACCCTAAACCGTCCCCGTCCCCTAACCCTAACCCTAGCCCGAACCCTAACCCTAACCCTTCCCCGAATCCTGACTCTCACCCGTCCCCTAATCCTAACCCGTGCGCTGACACTAACCCACGCCCTCACACGTACGCTCCCCCTAAAGCGTTGTCGTGCCCTCAGCTGGACCCTAAACCGTCCCCGTCCCCTAAACCTAACCCTAGCCCGAACCCTAACCCTAACCCTTCCCCGAAGCCTGACCCTCACCCGTCCCCTAATCCTAACCCGTACGCTGACACTAACCCGCGCCCTCACACGTACGCTCCCCCTAAAGCGTTGTCGTGCCCTCACCTTGACCCTAAACCGTCCCCGTCCCCTAAACCTAACCCTAGCCCGAACCCTAACCCTAACCCTTCCCCGAAGCCTGACCCTCACCCGTCCCCTAAGCCTAACCCGTACGCTGACACTAACCCGCGCCCTCACACGTACGCTCCCCCTAAAGCGTTGTTGTGCCCTCACCTGGACCCTAAACCATCCCCATCCCCTAACACTAACCCTAGCCCGAACCCTAACCCTAACCCTTCCCCGAAGCCTGACCCTCACCGTCCACTAATCCTAACCCGTACGCTGACACTAACACGCGCCCTCACACGTACGCTCCCCCTAAAGCGTTGTCGTACCCTCACCTGGACCCTAAACCGTCCCCGTCCCCTAACCCTAAGCCTAGTACGAACCCTAACCTTAACCCTTCCCCGAATCCTGACCCTCACCCGTGCCCTAATCCTAAACCGTACGCTGACACTCTCCCGTGCCCTCACACGTACGCTCCCCCTAAAGCGTTGTCGTACCCTCACTTGGACCCTAAAACGTCCCCATCCCCTAACCCGAACCTTAGCCCGAACCCTAACCCTAACCCTTCCCCGAAGCCTGACCCTCACCCGTCCCCTAATCCCAACCCGTACGCTGACACTATCCCGCGCCCTCACACCTGCGCTCCCCCTAAAGCGTTGTTTTGCCCTCACCTGGCCCCTAAACCGTGCCCGTCCCGTAACCCTAAACCTAGCCCGAACCCTAACCCTAACCCTTCCCCGAAGCCTGACCCTCACCCGTTCCCTAATCCCAACCCGTACGCTGACACTAACCCACGCCCCCACACGTACGCTCCCCCTAAAGCTTTGTCGTGCCCTCACCTGGACCCTAAACCGTCCCCGTCCCCTAACCCTAACCCTAGCCCGAACCCTAACCCTAACCCTTCCCCGAAGCCTGACCCTCACCCGTCCCCTAATCCTAACTCGTACGCTGACACTAACCTGCGCCCTCACACGTATGCTCCCCCTAAAACGTTGTCGTGCCCTCACCTGGACCCTAAACCGTCCCCGTCCCCTAATCCTAACCCTAGCCCTAACCCTAACCCTAACCCTTCCCCGAAGCCTGACCCTCACCCGTCCCCTAATCCTAACCCGTACGCTGACACTAATCCACGCCCTCACACGTATGCTCCCCCTAAAGCGTTGTCGTACCCTCACCCGGACCCTAAACCGTCCCCGTCCCCTAACCCTAACCCTAGCCCGAACCCTAACCCTAACCCTTCCCCGAAGCCTCACCCTCACCCGTCCCCTATTCCTAACCCGTACGCTGACACTAACTCGCGCCCTCACACGTACGCAACCCCTAAAGCGTTGTCGTGCCCTCACCTGGACCCTAAACCGTCCCCGTCCCTTAACCCTAACCCTAGCCCGAACCCTAACCCTCACCCTTCCCCGAAGTCTGACCCTCAGCCGTCCCCTAATCCTAACATGTACGCTGACACTAACCCGCGCCCTCACACGTACGCTCCCCCTAAAGCGTTGTCGTGCCCTCACCTGGACCCTAAACCGTCCCCGTCCCCTAAACCTAACCCTAGCCCGAACCGTAACCCTAACCCTTCCCCGAAGTCTGACCCTCAACCGTCCCCTAATCCTATCCCGTACGCTGACACTAACCCGCGCCCTCACACGTACGCTCCCCCTAAAGCGTTGTCGTGCCCTCACCTGGACCCTAAACCATCCCCATCCCCTAACCCTAACCCTAGCCCGAACCCTAACCCTAACCCTTCCCCAAAGCCTGACCCTCACCCGTCCCCTAATCCTAACCCGTACGCTGACACTAACCCGCGCCCTCACACGTACGCTCCCCCTAAAGCGTTGTCGAACCCTCACCTGGACCCTAAACCGTCCCCATCCCCTAACCCGAAGCCTAGCCCGAACCCAAACCCTAACCCTTCCCCGAAGCCTGACCCTCAACCGTCCCCTAATCCTAAACCGTACGCTGTCACTATCCCACGCCCTCACACGTACGCTCCCCCTAAAGTGTAGTCGTACCCTCACCTGGACCCTAAACCGTCCCCGTCCCCTAAGCCTAACCCTAGCCCGAACCCTAACCCTAACCCTTCCCCGAAGCCTGACCCTCACCCGTCCCCTAATCCCAACCCGTACGCTGACACTAACCCACGCCCTCACACGTACGCTCCCCCTAAAGCGTTGATTTGCCCTCACCTGGCCCCTAAACCGTGCCCGTCCCGTAACACTAAACCTAGCCCGAACCCTAACCCTAAACCTTCCCCGAAGCCTGACCCTCACCCGTCCCCTAATCCCAACCCGTACGCTGACACTAACCCACGCCCCCACACGTACGCTCCCCCTAAAGCGTTGTCGTGCCCTCACCTGGACCCTCAACCGTCCCCGTCCCCTAACCCTAACCATAGCCCGAACCCTAACCCTAACCCTTCCCCGAAGCCTGACCCTCACCCGTCCCCTAATCCTAACCCGTACGCTGACACTAACCCGCGCCCTCACACGTACGCTCCCCCTAAAGCGTTGTCGTGCCCTCACCTGGACCCTAAACCGTCCCCGTCCCCTAACCCTAACCCTAGCCCGAACCCTAACCCTCACACTTCCCCGAAGCCTGACCCTCACCCGTCCCCTAATCCTAACCCGTACGCTGACACTAAACCGCGCCCTCACACGTACGCTCCCCCTAAAGCGTTGTCGTGCCCTCACCTGGACCCTAAACCGTCCCCGTCCCCTAACCCTAACCCTAGCCCGAACCCTAACCCTAACCCTTCCCCGAAGCCTGACACTCACCCGTCCCCTAATCCTAACCCGTACGCTGACACTAACACGCGCCCTCACACGTACGCTCCCCCTAAAGCGTTGTCGTGCCCTCACCTGGACCCTAAACCGTCCACGTCCCCTAACCCTAACCGTAGCCCGAACCCTAACCCTAACCCTTCCCCGAAGCCTGACACTCACCCGTCCCCTAATCCTAACCCGTACGCTGACACTAACATGCGCCCTAACACGTACGCTCCCCCTAAAGCTTTGTCGTGCCCTCACCTGGACCCTAAACCGTCCCCATCCCCTAACCCTAAACCTAGCCCGAACCCTAAACCTAACCCTTCCCCGAAGCCTGACCCTCACCCGTCCCCTAATCCTAACCCGTACGCTGACACTAACCCGCGCCCTCACACGTACGCTCCCCCTAAAGCTTTGTCGTGCCCTCACCTGGACCCTAAACCGTCCCCGTCCCCTAACCCTAACCCTAGCCCGAACCCTAAACCTAACCCTTCCCCGAAGCCTGACCCTCACCCGTCCCATAATCCTAACCCGTACGCTGACACTAACCCGCGCCCTCACACGTACGCTCCCCCTAAAACGTTGTCGTGCCCTCACCTGGACCCTAAACCGTCCCCGTCCCCTAACCCTAACCCTAGCCCTAACCATAACCCTAACCCTTCCCCGAAGCCTGACCCTCACCCGTCCCCTAATCCTAACCCGTACGCTGACACTAACCCGCGCCCTCACACGTACGCTCCCCCTAAAATGTTGTCGTGCCCTCACCTGGACCCTAAACCGTCCCCGTCCCCTAACCCTAACCCTAGCCCGAACCCTAAACCTAACCCTTCCCCGAAGCCTGACCCTCACCCGTCCCCTAATCCTAACCCGTACGCTGACACTAACCCGCGCCCTCACACGTACGCTCCCCCTAAAACGTTGTCGTGCCCTCACCTGGACCCTAAACCGTCCCCGTCCCCTAACCCTAACCCTAGCCCTAACCATAACCCTAACCCTTCCCCGAAGCCTGACCCTCACCCGTCCCCTAATCCTAACCCGTACGCTGACACTAACCCGCGCCCTCACACGTACGCTCCCCCTAAAATGTTGTCGTGCCCTCACCTGGACCCTAAACCGTCCCCGTCCCCTAACCCTCACCCTAGCCCGAACCCTAACCCTAACCCTTCCCCGAAGCCTGACCCTCACCCGTCCCCTAATCCTAACCCGTACGATGACACTAACCCACGCCCTCACACGTACGCTCCCCCTAAAACGTTGTCGTGCCCTCACCTGGACCCTAAACCGTCCCCGTCCCCTAACCCTAAACCTAGCCCGAACCCTAACCCTAACCCTTCCCCGAAGCCTGACCCTCACCCGTCCCCTAATCCTAACCCGTACGCTGACACTAACCCGTGCCCTCACACGTACGCTCCCCTTAAAGCGTTGTCGTGCCCTCACGTGGACCCTAAACCGTCCCCGTCCCCTAACGCTAACCCTAGCCCGAACCCTGACCCTAACACTTCCCCGAAGCCTGACCCTCACACGTCCCCTAATCCTAACCCGTACGCTGACACTAACCCACGCCCTCACACGTACGCTCCCCCTAAAGCGTTGTCGTGCACTCACCTGGACCCTAAACCGTCCCAATCCCCTAACCCTAACCCTAGCCCGAACCCTAACCCTAACCCTTCCCCGAAGCCTGACCCTCACCCGTCCCCTAATCCTAACCCGTACGCTGACACTAACCCGTGCCCTCACATGTACGCTCCCCCTAAAGAGTTGTCGTGCCCTCACGTGGACCCTAAACCGTCCCCGTCCCCTAACGCTAACCCTAGCCCGAACCCTAACATTAACACTTCCCCGAAGTCTGACCCTCACACGTCCCCTAATCCTAAACCGTACGCTGACACTAACCCGCGCCCTCACACGTACGCTCCCCCTAAAGCGTTGTCGTACCCTCACCTGGACCCTAAACCGTCCCCATCCCCTAACCCTAACCCTAACCCGAACCCTAACCCTAACCCTTCCCCGAAGCCTGACCCTCACCCGTCCCCTAATCCCAACCCGTACGCTGACACTAACCCGCGCCCTCACACGTACGCTCCCCCTAAAGCGTTGTCGTGCCCTCACCTGGACCCTAAACCGTCCCCATCCCCTAACCCGAACCCTAGCCCGAACCCTAACCCTAACCCTTCCCCGAAGCCTGACCCTCACCCGTCCCCTAATCCTAACCCGTACGCTGACACTAACCCGCGCCCTCACACGTACGCTCCCCCTAAAGCGTTGTCGTGCCCTCACCTGGACCCTAAACCGTCCCCATCCCCTAACCCGAACCCTAGCCCGAACCCTAACCCTAACCCTTCCCCGAAGCCTGACCCTCACCCGTCCCCTAATCCTAACCCGTACGCTGACACTAACCCGCGCCCTCACACGTACGCTCCCCCTAAAGCGTTGTTTTGCCCTCACCTGGCCCCTAAACCGTGCCCGTCCCGTAAAACTAAACCTAGCCCGAACCCTAACCCTAACACTTCCCCGAAGCCTGACCCTCACCCGTCCCCTAATCCCAACCCGTACGATGACACTAACCTACGCCCCCACTCGTACGCTCCCCCTAAAGCGTTGTCGTGCCCTCACCTGGACCCTCAACCGTCCCCGTCCCCTAACCCTAACCATAGCCCGAACCCTAACCCTAACCATTCCCCGAAGCCTGACCCTCACCGATACCCTAATCCTAACCCGTACGCTGACACTAACCCGTGCACTCACACGTACGCTCCCCCTAAAGCGTTGTCGTGCCCTCACGTGGACCCTAAACCGTCCCCGTCGCCTAACGCTAACCCTAGCCCGAACCCTAACCCTAACACTTCCCCGAAGCCTGACTCTCACCCGTCCCCTAATCCTAACCCGTACGCTGACACTAACCCGCGACCTCACACGTACGCTCCCCCTAAAGCGTTGTCGTGCCCTCACCTGGACCCTAAACCGTCCCCGTCCCCTAACCCTAAGCCTAGCCCGAACCCTAACCCTAACCCTTCCCCGAAGCCTGACCCTCACCCGTCCCCTAATCCTAACCCGTACGCTGACACTAACCCGCGCCCTCACATGTACGCTCCCCCTAAAGCGTTGTCGTGCCCTCACCTGGACCCTAAACCGTCCCTGTCCCCTAACCCTAACCCTAGCCCGAACCCTAACCCTAAACCTTCCCCGAAGCCTGACCCTCACACGTCCCCTAATCCTAACCCGTACCCTGACACTAAACCGCGCCCTCACACGTACGCTCCCCCTAAAGCGTTGTCGTGCCCTCACCTGGACCCTAAACCGTC
This sequence comes from Grampus griseus, assembly GCF_964374135.1. Classification (NCBI taxonomy): domain Eukaryota; kingdom Metazoa; phylum Chordata; class Mammalia; order Artiodactyla; family Delphinidae; genus Grampus; species Grampus griseus. The sequence goes on along the minus strand of NW_028133095.1, from coordinate 280,238 downwards.
CCCGTCCCCTAACCCTAACCCTAGCCTGAACCCTAACCCTAACCCTTCCCCGAAGCCTGACCCTCACCCGTCCCCTAATCCTAACCCGTACGCGGACACTAACCCGCGCCCTCACACGTACGCTCCCCCTAAAGCGTTGTCGTGCCCTCACCTGTACCCTAAACCGTCCCCCTCCCCTAACCCTAACCCTAGCCCGAACCCTAACCCTAACCCTTCCCCGAAGCCTGACCCTCACCCGTCACCTAATCCTAACCCGTACGCGGACACTAACCCGCGCCCTCACACGTACGCTCCCCCTAAAGCGTTGTCGTGACCTTACCTGGACCCTAAACCGTCCCCGTCCCCTAACCCTAACCCTAGCCCGAACCCTAACCCTAACCCTTCCCCGAAGCCTGACCCTCACCCTTCCCCTAATCCTAACCCGTACGCTGACACTAACCCGCGCCATCACACCGACGCTCCCCCTAAAACATTGTCGTGCCCTCACCTGGACCCTAAACCGTCCCCGTCCCTTAACCCTAACCCTAGCCCTAACCGTAACCCTAACCCTTCCCCGAAGCCTGACCCTCACACGTCCCCTAATCCTAACCCGTACGCTGACACTAACCCGCGCCCTCACACGTACGCTCCCCCTAAAGCGTTGTCGTGCCCTCACCTGGACCCTAAGCCGTCCCCATCCCCTAACCCTAACTCTAGCCCGAACCCTAACCCTAACCCTTCCCCGAAGCCTGACTCTCAACCGTCCCCTAATCCTAAACCGTACGCTGACACTAACCCGCGCCCTCACACGTACGCTCCCCCTAAAGCGTTGTCGTGCCCTCACCTGGACCCTAAACCGTCCACGTCCCCTAACCCTAAACCTAGCCCGAACCCTAACCCTAACCCTTCCCCGAAGCCTGACACTCACCCGTCCCCTAATCCTAACCCGTACGCTGACACTAACATGCGCCCTAACACGTACGCTCCCCCTAAAGCTTTGTCGTGCCCTCACCTGGACCCTAAACTGTCCCCGTCCCCTAACCCTCACCCTAGCCCGAACCGTAACCCTAACCCTTCCCCGAAGCCTGACCCTCACCCGTCCCCTAATCCTAACCCGTACGCTGACACTAACCCACGCCCTCACACGTACGCTCCCCCTAAAACGTTGTCGTGCCCTCACCTGGACCCTAAACCGTCCCCATCCCCTAACCCTATCCCTAGCCCGAACCCTAACCCTAACCCTTCCCCGAAGCCTGACCCTCACCCGTCCCCTATTCCTAACACGTACGCTGACACTAACCCGCGCCCTCACACGTACGCTCCCCCTAAAGCGTTGTCGTGCCCTCACCTGGACCCTAAACCGTCCCCGTCCCCTAACCCTAACCCTAGCCTGAACCCTAACCCTAACCCTTCCCCGAAGCCTGACCCTCACCCGTCCCCTAATCCTAACCCGTACGCGGACACTAACCCGCGCCCTCACACGTACGCTCCCCCTAAAGCGTTGTCGTGCCCTCACCTGTACCCTAAACCGTCCCCCTCCCCTAACCCTAACCCTAGCCCGAACCCTAACCCTAACCCTTCCCCGAAGCCTGACCCTCACCCGTCACCTAATCCTAACCCGTACGCGGACACTAACCCGCGCCCTCACACGTACGCTCCCCCTAAAGCGTTGTCGTGCCCTCACCTGGCCCCTAAACCGTCCCCGTCCCCTAACCCTAACCCTAGCCTGAACCCTAACCCTAAGCCTTCCCCGAAGCCTGACCCTCACCCGCCCCTAATCCTAACCCGTACGCTGACACTAACCCGCGCCCTCACACGTACGCTCCCCCTAAAGCGTTGTCGTGACCTTACCTGGACCCTAAATCGTCCCCGTCCCCTAACCCTAAGCCTAGACCGAACCCTAACCCTAACCCTTCCCCGAAGCCTGACCTTCACCCGTCCCCTAATCCTAACCCGTACGCTGACACTAACCCACGCCCTCACACGTACGCTCCCCCTAAAGCGTTGTTGTACCCTCACCTGAACCCTAAACCCTCCCCGTCCCCTAACCCTAACCCTAGCCCGAACCCTAACCCTAACCCTTCCCCGAAGCCTGACCCTCACCCTTCCCCTAATCCTAACCCGTACGCTGACACTAACCCGCGCCATCACACCGACGCTCCCCCTAAAACATTGTCGTGCCCTCACCTGGACCCTAAACCGTCCCCGTCCCTTAACCCTAACCCTAGCCCTAACCGTAACCGTAACCCTTCCCCGAAGCCTGACCCTCACACGTCCCCTAATCCTAACCCGTACGCTGACACTAACCCGCGCCCTCACACGTACGCTCCCCCTAAAGCGTTGTCGTGCACTCACCTGGACCCTAAACCGTCCCCGTCCCGTAACCCAAACCCTAGCCCTAACCCTAACCCTAACCCTTCCCCGAAACCTGACCCTCACCCGTCCCCTAATCCTAACCCGTACGCTGACACTAACCCGTGCCCACACACGTACGCTCCCCTTAAAGCGTTGTCGTGCCCTCACGTGGACCCTAAACCGTCCCCGTCCCCTAACGCTAACCCTAGCCCGAACCCTAACCCTAACACTTCCCCGAAGCCTGACCCTCACACGTCCCCTAATCCTAACCCGTACGCTGACACTAACCCGCGCCCTCACACGTACGCTCCCCCTAAAGCGTTGTCGTGCACTCACCTGGACCCTAAACCGTCCCAATCCCCTAACCCTAACCCTAGCCCGAACCCTAACCCTAACCCTTCCCCGAAGCCTGACCCTCACCCGTCCCCTAATCCTAACCCGTACGCTGACACTAACCCGTGCCCTCACATGTACTCTCCCCCTAAAGAGTTGTCGTGCCCTCACGTGGACCCTAAACCGTCCCCGTCCCCTAACGCTAACCCTAGCCCGAAACCTAACCCTAACACTTCCCCGAAGCCTGACCCTCACACGTCCCCTAATCCTAACCCGTACGGTGACACTAACCCGCGCCCTCACACGTACGCTCCCCCTAAAGCGTTGTCGTACCCTCACCTGGACCCTAAACCGTCCCCATCCCCTAACCCTAACCCTAGCCCGAACCCTAACCCTAACCCTTCCCCGAAGCCTGACCCTCACCCGTCCCCTAATCCCAACCCGTACGCTGACACTAACCCGCGCCCTCACACGTACGCTCCCCCTAAAGCGTTGTCATGCCCTCACCTGGACCCTAAACCGTCCGCATCCCCTAACCCGAAGCCTAGCCCGAACCCTAACCCTAACCCTTCCCCGAAGCCTGACCCTCACCCGTCCCCTAATCCTAACCCGTACGCTGACACTAACCCGCGCCCTCACACGTACGCTCCCCCTAAAGCGTTGTCGTGCCCTCACCTGGACCCTAAACCGTCCCCATCCCCTAACCCGAACCCTAGCCCGAACCCTAACCCTAACCCTTCCCCGAAGCCTGACCCTCACCCGTCCCCTAATCCTAACCCGTACGCTGACACTAACCCGCGCCCTCACACGTACGCTCCCCCTAAAGCGTTGTTTTGCCCTCACCTGGCCCCTAAACCGTGCCCGTCCCGTAAAACTAAACCTAGCCCGAACCCTAACCCTAACACTTCCCCGAAGCCTGACCCTCACCCGTCCCCTAATCCCAACCCGTACGATGACACTAACCCACGCCCGCACTCGTACGCTCCCCCTAAAGCGTTGTCGTGCCCTCACCTGGACCCTCAACCGTCCCCGTCCCCTAACCCTAACCATAGCCCGAACCCTAACCCTAACCATTCCCCGAAGCCTGACCCTCACCGATACCATAATCCTAACCCGTACGCTGACACTAACCCGTGAACTCACACGTACGCTCCCCCTAAAGCGTTGTCGTGCCCTCACGTGGACCCTAAACCGTCCCCGTCGCCTAACGCTAACCCTAGCCCGAACCCTAACCCTAACACTTCCCCGAAGCCTGACTCTCACCCGTCCCCTAATCCTAACCCGTACGCTGACACTAACCCGCGACCTCACACGTACGCTCCCCCTAAAGCGTTGTCGTGCCCTCACCTCGACCCTAAACCGACCCCGTCCCCTAACCCTAACCGTAGCCCGAACCCTAACCCTAACCCTTCCCCGAAGCCTGACCCTCACTCTTCCTCTAATCCTAACCCGTACGCTGACACTAACCCGCGCCCTCACACGTACGCTCCCCCTAAAGCGTTGTCGTGCCCTCACCTGGACCCTAAACCGTCCCCGTCCCCTAACCCTAAGCCTAGACCGAACCCTAACCCTAACCCTTCCCCGAAGCCTGACCCTCACCCGTCCCCTAATCCTAACCCGTACGCTGACACTAACCCACGCCCTCACACGTACGCTCCCCCTAAAGCATTGTCGTACCCTCACCTGAACCCTAAACCGTCCCCGTCCCCTAACCCTAACCCTAGCCCGAACCCTAACCCTAACCCTTCCCCGAAGCCTGACCCTCACCCGTCCCCTAATCCTAACCCGTACGCTGACACTAACCCGCGCCCTCACACCTACGCTCCCCCTAAAGCGTTGCCGTACCCTCACCTGGACCCTAAACCGTCCCCGTCCCCTAACCCTAACCCTAGCCCGAACCCTAACCCTAACCCTTCCCCGAAGCCTGACCCTCACCCGTCCCCTAATCCTAAACCGTACGCTGACACTAACCCGCGCCCTCACACGTACGCTCCCCCTAAAGCGTTGTCGTGCCCTCACCTGGACCCTAAACCGTCCCCGTCCCCTAACCCTAACCCTAGCCCGAACCCTAACCCTAACCCTTCCCCGAAGCCTGACCCTCACCCGTCCCCTAATCCTAACCCGTACGCTGACACTAACCCGCGCCCTCACACGTACGCTCCCCCTAAAGCGTTGTCGTGCCCTCACCTGGACCCTAAAACGTCCCCGTCCCCTAACCCTAACCCTAGCCCAAACCCTAACCCTAACCCTTCCCCGAAGCCTGACCCTCACCCGGCCCCTAATCCTAACCCGTACGCTGAAACTAACCCGCGCCCTCACACGTACGCTCCCCCTAAAGCATTGTCGTGCCCTCACCTGGACCCTAAACCGTCCCCGTCCCCTAAACCTAACCCTAGCCCGAAACCTAACCGTAACCCTTCCCCCAAGCCTGACACTCACCCGTCCCCTAATCCTAACCCGTACGCTGACACTAACACACGCCCTCACACGTACGCTCCCCCTAAAGCGTTGTCGCGCCCTCACCTGGACCATAAACCGTCCCCGTCCCCTAACCCTAACCCTAGCCCGAACCCTAAACCTAACCCTTGCCCGAAGCCTGACCCTCACCCGTCCCCTAATCCTAACCCGTACGCTGACACTAACCCGCGCCCTCACACGTACGCTCCCCCTAAAGCGTTGTCGTGCCCTCACCTGGACTCTAAAACGTCCCCGTCCCCTAACCCTAACCCTAGCCCGAACCCTAACCCTAACTCTTCCCCGAAGCCTGACCCTCACCCGTCCCCTAATCCTAACCCGTACGCTGACACTAACCCGCGCCCTCACACGTACGCTCCCCCTAAAACATAGTCGTGCCCTCACCTGGACCCTAAACCGTCCCCGTCCCTTAACCCTAACCCTAGCCCTAACCGTAACCCTAACACTTCCCCGAAGCCTGACCCTCACACGTCCCCTAATCCTAACCCGTACGCTGATACTAACCCGCGCCCTCACACGTACGCTCCCCCTAAAGCGTTGTCGTACCCTCACTTGGACCCTAAACCGTCCCCGTCCCCTAACCCTAACCCTAGCCCGAACCCTAACCCTAACCCTTCCCCGAATCCTGACTCTCACCCGTCCCCTAGTCCTAACCCGTACGCTGACACTAACCCACGCCCTCACACGTACGCTCCCCCTAAAGCGTTGTCGTGCCCTCACCTGGACCCTAAACCGTCCCCGTCCCCTAAACCTAACCCTAGCCCGAACCCTAACCCTAACCCTTCCCCGAAGCCTGACCCTCACCCGTCCCCTAATCCTAACCCGTACGCTGACACTAACCCGCGCCCTCACACGTACGCTCCCCCTAAAGCGTTGTCGTGCCCTCACCTGGACCCTAAACCGTCCCCGTCCCCTAAACCTAACCCTAGCCCGAACCCTAACCCTAACCCTTCCCCGAAGCCTGACCCTCACCCGTCCCCTAAGCCTAACCCGTACGCTGACACTAACCCGCGCCCTCACACGTACGCTCCCCCTAAAGCGTTCTTGTGCCCTCACCTGGACCCTAAACCGTCCCCATCCCCTAACACTAACCCTAGCCCGAACCCTAACCCTAACCCTTCCCCGAAGCCTGACCCTCACCCGTCCACTAATCCTAACCCGTACGCTGACACTAACACGCGCCCTCACACGTACGCTCCCCCTAATGCGTTGTCGTACCCTCACCTGGACCCTAAACCGTCCCCGTCCCCTAACCCTAAGCCTAGTACGAACCCTAACCTTAACCCTTCCCCGAAGCCTGACCCTCACCCGTGCCCTAATCCTAAACCGTACGCTGACACTCTCCCGTGCCCTCACACGTACGCTCCCCCTAAAGCGTTGTCGTACCCTCACTTGGACCCTAAAACGTCCCCATCCCCTAACCCGAACCTTAGCCCGAACCCTAACCCTAACCCTTCCCCGAAGCCTGACCCTCACCCGTCCCCTAATCCCAACCCGTACGCTGACACTATCCCGCGCCCTCACACCTGCGCTCCCCCTAAAGCGTTGTTTTGCCCTCACCTGGCCCCTAAACCGTGCCCGTCCCGTAACCCTAAACCTAGCCCGAACCCTAACCCTAACCCTTCCCCGAAGCCTGACCCTCACCCGTTCCCTAATCCCAACCCGTACGCTGACACTAACCCACGCCCCCACACGTACGCTCCCCCTAAAGCGTTGTCGTGCCCTCACCTGGACCCTAAACCGTCCACGTCCCCTAACCCTAACCCTAGCCCGAACCCTATCCCTAACCCTTCCCCGAAGCCTGACCCTCACCCGTCCCATAATCCTAACCCGTACGCTGACACTAACCCATGCCCTCACACGTACGCTCCCCCTAAAGCGTTGTCGTGCCCTCACCTGGACCCTAAACCGTCCCCGTCCCCTAACCCTAACCCTAGCCCGAACCCTAACCCTAACACTTCCCCGAAGCCTGACCCTCACCCGTCCCCTAATCCTAACCTGTACGCTGACACTAACCCGCGCCCTCACACGTACGCTCCCCCTAAAGCGTTGTCATGCCCTCACCTGGACCCTAAACCGTCCCCGTCCCCTAACCCTAACCCTAGCCCAAACCCTAACCCTAACCCTTCCCCGAAGCCTGACACTCACCCGTCCCCTAATCCTAACCCGTACGCTGACACTAACACGCGCCCTCACACGTACGCTCCCCCTAAAGCTTTGTCGTGCCCTCACCTGGACCCTAAACCGTCCCCGTCCCCTAACCCTAACCCTAGCCCGAACCCTAACCCTAACCCTTCCCCGAAGCCTGACCCTCACCCGTCCCCTAATCCTAACTCGTACGCTGACACTAACCTGCGCCCTCACACGTACGCTCCCCCTAAAACGTTGTCGTGCCCTCACCTGGACCCTAAACCGTCCCCGTCCCCTAACCCTAACCCTAGCCCGAACCCTAACCCTAACCCTTCCCCGAAGCCTGACACTCACCCGTCCCCTAATCCTAACCCGTACGCTGACACTAACATGCGCCCTAACACGTACGCTCCCCCTAAAGCTTTGTCGTGCCCTCACCTGGACCCTAAACTGTCCCCGTCCCCTAACCCTCACCCTAGCCCGAACCGTAACCCTAACCCTTCCCCGAAGCCTGACCCTCACCCGTCCCCTAATCCTAACCCGTACGCTGACACTAACCCACGCCCTCACACGTACGCTCCCCTTAAAACGTTGTCGTGCCCTCACCTGGACCCTAAACCGTCCCCATCCCCTAACCCTAACCCTAGCCCGAACCCTAACCCTAACCCTTCCCCGAAGCCTGACCCTCACCCGTCCCCTAATCCTAACACGTACGCTGACACTAACCCGCGCCCTCACACGTACGCTCCCCCTAAAGCGTTGTCGTGCCCTCACCTGGACCCTAAACCGTCCCCGTCCCCTAACCCTAACCCTAGCCTGAACCCTAACCCTAACCCTTCCCCGAAGCCTGACCCTCACCCGTCCCCTAATCCTAACCCGTACGCGGACACTAACCCGCGCCCTCACACGTACGCTCCCCCTAAAGCGTTGTCGTGCCCTCACCTGTACCCTAAACCGTCCCCCTCCCCTAACCCTAACCCTAGCCCGAACCCTAACCCTAACCCTTCCCCGAAGCCTGACCCTCACCCGTCACCTAATCCTAACCCGTACGCGGACACTAACCCGCGCCCTCACACGTACGCTCCCCCTAAAGCGTTGTCGTGCCCTCACCTGGCCCCTAAACCGTCCCCGTCCCCTAACCCTAACCCTAGCCTGAACCCTAACCCTAAGCCTTCCCCGAAGCCTGACCCTCACCCGTCCCCTAATCCTAACCCGTACGCTGACACTAACCCGCGCCCTCACACGTACGCTCCCCCTAAAGCGTTGTCGTGACCTTACCTGGACCCTAAATCGTCCCCGTCCCCTAACCCTAAGCCTAGACCGAACCCTAACCCTAACCCTTGCCCGAAGCCTGACCTTCACCCGTCCCCTAATCCTAACCCGTACGCTGACACTAACCCACGCCCTCACACGTACGCTCCCCCTAAAGCGTTGTTGTACCCTCACCTGAACCCTAAACCCTCCCCGTCCCCTAACCCTAACCCTAGCCCGAACCCTAACCCTAACCCTTCCCCGAAGCCTGACCCTCACCCTTCCCCTAATCCTAACCCGTACGCTGACACTAACCCGCGCCATCACACCGACGCTCCCCCTAAAACATTGTCGTGCCCTCACCTGGACCCTAAACCGTCCCCGTCCCTTAACCCTAACCCTAGCCCTAACCGTAACCGTAACCCTTCCCCGAAGCCTGACCCTCACACGTCCCCTAATCCTAACCCGTACGCTGACACTAACCCGCACCCTCACACGTACGCTCCCCCTAAAGCGTTGTCGTGCCCTCACCTGGACCCTAAACCGTCCCCATCCCCTAACCCTAACTCTAGCCAGAACCCTAACCCTAACCCTTCCCCGAAGCCTGACTCTCAACCGTCCCCTAATCCTAAACCGTACGCTGACACTAACCCGCGCCCTCACACGTACGCTCCCCCTAAAGCGTTGTCGTGCCCTCACCTGGACCCTAAACCGTCCACGTCCCCTAACCCTAACCCTAGCCCGAACCCTAACCCTAACCCTTCCCCGAAGCCTGACACTCACCCGTCCCCTAATCCTAACCCGTACGCTGACACTAACATGCGCCCTAACACGTACGCTCCCCCTAAAGCTTTGTCGTGCCCTCACCTGGACCCTAAACCGTCCCCGTCCCCTAACCCTCACCCTAGCCCGAACCGTAACCCTAACCCTTCCCCGAAGCCTGACCCTCACCCGTCCCCTAATCCTAACCCGTACGCTGACACTAACCCGCGCCCTCACACGTACGCTCCCCCTAAAGCGTTGTCGTGCACTCACCTGGACCCTAAACCGTCCCCGTCCCCTAACCCAAACCCTAGCCCTAAACCTAACCCTAACCCTTCCCCGAAACCTGACCCTCACCCGTCCCCTAATCCTAACCCGTACGCTGACACTAACCCGTGCCCACACACGTACGCTCCCCTTAAAGCGTTGTCGTGCCCTCACGTGGACCCTAAACCGTCCCCGTCCCCTAACGCTAACCCTAGCCCGAACCCTAACCCTAACACTTCCCCGAAGCCTGACCCTCACACGTCCCCTAATCCTAACCCGTACGCTGACACTAACCCGCGCCCTCACACGTACGCTCCCCCTAAAGCGTTGTCGTGCACTCACCTGGACCCTAAACCGTCCCAATCCCCTAACCCTAACCCTAGCCCGAACCCTAACCCTAACCCTTCCCCGAAGCCTGACCCTCACCCGTCCCCTAATCCTAACCCGTACGCTGACACTAACCCGTGCCCTCACATGTACGCTCCCCCTAAAGAGTTGTCGTGCCCTCACGTGGACCCTAAACCGTCCCCGTCCCCTAACGCTAACCCTAGCCCGAAACCTAACCCTAACACTTCCCCGAAGCCTGACCCTCACACGTCCCCTAATCCTAACCCGTACGCTGACACTAACCCGCGCCCTCACACGTACGCTCCCCCTAAAGCGTTGTCGTACCCTCACCTGGACCCTAAACCGTCCCCATCCCCTAACCCTAACCCTAGCCCGAACCCTAACCCTAACCCTTCCCCGAAGCCAGACCCTCACCCGTCCCCTAATCCCAACCCGTACGCTGACACTAACCCGCGCCCTCACACGTACGCTCCCCCTAAAGCGTTGTCATGCCCTCACCTGGACCCTAAACCGTCCGCATCCCCTAACCCGAAGCCTAGCCCGAACCCTAACCCTAACCCTTCCCCGAAGCCTGACCCTCACCCGTCCCCTAATCCTAACCCGTACGCTGACACTAACCCGCGCCCTCACACGTACGCTCCCCCTAAAGCGTTGTCGTGCCCTCACCTGGACCCTAAACCGTCCCCATCCCCTAACCCGAACCCTAGCCCGAACCCTAACCCTAAACCTTCCCCGAAGCCTGACCCTCACCCGTCCCCTAATCCTAACCCGTACGCTGACACTAACCCGCGCCCTCACACGTACGCTCCCCCTAAAGCGTTGTTTTGCCCTCACCTGGCCCCTAAACCGTGCCCGTCCCGTAAAACTAAACCTAGCCCGAACCCTAACCCTAACACTTCCCCGAAGCCTGACCCTCACCCGTCCCCTAATCCCAACCCGTACGATGACACTAACCCACGCCCGCACTCGTACGCTCCCCCTAAAGCGTTGTCGTGCCCTCACCTGGACCCTCAACCGTCCCCGTCCCCTAACCCTAACCATAGCCCGAACCCTAACCCTAACCATTCCCCGAAGCCTGACCCTCACCGATACCCTAATCCTAACCCGTACGCTGACACTAACCCGTGCACTCACACGTACGCTCCCCCTAAAGCGTTGTCGTGCCCTCACGTGGACCCTAAACCGTCCCCGTCGCCTAACGCTAACCCTAGCCCGAACCCTAACCCTAACACTTCCCCGAAGCCTGACTCTCACCCGTCCCCTAATCCTAACCCGTACGCTGACACTAACCCGCGACCTCACACGTACGCTCCCCCTAAAGCGTTGTCGTGCCCTCACCTCGACCCTAAACCGACCCCGTCCCCTAACCCTAACCGTAGCCCGAACCCTAACCCTAACCCTTCCCCGAAGCCTGACCCTCACTCTTCCTCTAATCCTAACCCGTACACTGACACTAACCCGCGCCCTCACACGTACGCTCCCCCTAAAGCATTGTCGTACCCTCACCTGAACCCTAAACCGTCCCCGTCCCCTAACCCTAAGCCTAGACCGAACCCTAACCCTAACCCTTCCCCGAAGCCTGACAATCACCCGTCCCCTAATCCTAACCCGTACGCTGACACTAACCCACGCCCTCACACGTACGCTCCCCCTAAAGCATTGTCGTACCCTCACCTGAACCCTAAACCGTCCCCGTCCCCTAACCCTAACCCTAGCCCGAACCCTAACCCTAACCCTTCCCCGAAGCCTGACCCTCACCCGTCCCCTAATCCTAACCCGTACGCTGACACTAACCCGCGCCCTCACACCTACGCTCCCCCTAAAGCGTTGCCGTACCCTCACCTGGACCCTAAACCGTCCCCGTCCCCTAACCCTAACCCTAGCCCGAACCCTAACCCTAACCCTTCCCCGAAGCCTGACCCTCACCCGTCCCCTAATCCTAAACCGTACGCTGACACTAACCCGCGCCCTCACACGTACGCTCCCCCTAAAGCGTTGTCGTGCCCTCACCTGGACCCTAAACCGTCCCCGTCCCCTAACCCTAACCCTAGCCCGAACCCTAACCCTAACCCTTCCCCGAAGCCTGACCCTCACCCGTCCCCTAATCCTAACCCGTACGCTGACACTAACCCGCGCCCTCACACGTACGCTCCCCCTAAAGCGTTGTCGTGCCCTCACCTGGACCCTAAAACGTCCCCGTCCCCTAACCCTAACCCTAGCCCAAACCCTAACCCTAACCCTTCCCCGAAGCCTGACCCTCACCCGGCCCCTAATCCTAACCCGTACGCTGAAACTAACCCGCGCCCTCACACGTACGCTCCCCCTAAAGCATTGTCGTGCCCTCACCTGGACCCTAAACCGTCCCCGTCCCCTAAACCTAATCCTAGCCCGAAACCTAACCGTAACCCTTCCCCCAAGCCTGACCCTCACCCGTCCCCTAATCCTAACCCGTACGCTGACACTAACACACGCCCTCACACGTACGCTCCCCCTAAAGCGTTGTCGCGCCCTCACCTGGACCATAAACCGTCCCCGTCCCCTAACCCTAACCCTAGCCCGAACCCTAAACCTAACCCTTGCCCGAAGCCTGACCCTCACCCGTCCCCTAATCCTAACCCGTACGCTGACACTAACCCGCGCCCTCACACGTACACTCCCCCTAAAGCGTTGTCGTGCCCTCACCTGGACTCTAAAACGTCCCCGTCCCCTAACCCTAACCCTAGCCCGAACCCTAACCCTAACTCTTCCCCGAAGCCTGACCCTCACCCGTCCCCTAATCCTAACCCGTACGCTGACACAAACCCGCGCCCTCACACGTACGCTCCCCCTAAAACATAGTCGTGCCCTCACCTGGACCCTAAACCGTCCCCGTCCCTTAACCCTAACCCTAGCCCTAACCGTAACCCTAACACTTCTCCGAAGCCTGACCCTCACACGTCCCCTAATCCTAACCCATACGCTGATACTAACCCGCGCCCTCACACGTACGCTCCCCCTAAAGCGTTGTCGTACCCTCACTTGGACCCTAAACCGTCCCCGTCCCCTAACCCTAACCCTAGCCCGAACCCTAACCCTAACCCTTCCCCGAATCCTGACTCTCACCCGTCCCCTAATCCTAACCCGTACGCTGACACTAACCCACGCCCTCACACGTACGCTCCCCCTAAAGCGTTGTCGTGCCCTCACCTGGACCCTAAACCGTCCCCGTCCCCTAAACCTAACCCTAGCCCGAACCCTAACCCTAACCCTTCCCCGAAGCCTGACCCTCACCCGTCCCCTAATCCTAACCCGTACGCTGACACTAACCCGCGCCCTCACACGTACGCTCCCCCTAAAGCGTTGTCGTGCCCTCACCTGGACCCTAAACCGTCCCCGTCCCCTAAACCTAACCCTAGCCCGAACCCTAACCCTAACCCTTCCCCGAAGCCTGACCCTCACCCGTCCCCTAAGCCTAACCTGTACGCTGACACTAACCCGCGCCCTCACACGTACGCTCCCCCTAAAGCGTTCTTGTGCCCTCACCTGGACCCTAAACCGTCCCCATCCCCTAACACTAACCCTAGCCCGAACCCTAACCCTAACTCTTCCCCGAAGCCTGACCCTCACCCGTCCACTAATCCTAACCCGTACGCTGACACTAACACGCGCCCTCACACGTACGCTCCCCCTAATGCGTTGTCGTACCCTCACCTGGACCCTAAACCGTCCCCGTCCCCTAACCCTAAGCCTAGTACGAACCCTAACCTTAACCCTTCCCCGAAGCCTGACATTCACCCGTGCCCTAATCCTAAACCGTACGCTGACACTCTCCCGTGCCCTCACACGTACGCTCCCCCTAAAGCGTTGTCGTACCCTCACTTGGACCCTGAAACGTCCCCATCCCCTAACCCGAACCTTAGCCCGAACCCTAACCCTAACCCTTCCCCGAAGCCTGACCCTCACCCGTCCCCTAATCCCAACCCGTACGCTGACACTATCCCGCGCCCTCACACCTGCGCTCCCCCTAAAGCGTTGTTTTGCCCTCACCTGGCCCCTAAACCGTGCCCGTCCCGTAACCCTAAACCTAGCCCGAACCATAACCCTAACCCTTCCCCGAAGCCTGACCCTCACCCGTTCCCTAATCCCAACCCGTACGCTGACACTAACCCACGCCCCCACACGTACGCTCCCCCTAAAGCGTTGTCGTGCCCTCACCTGGACCCTAAACCGTCCACGTCCCCTAACCCTAACCCTAGCCCGAACCCTATCCCTAACCCTTCCCCGAAGCCTGACCCTCACCCGTCCCCTAATCCTAACCCGTACGCTGACACTAACCCATGCCCTCACACGTACGCTCCCCCTAAAGCGTTGTCGTGCCCTCACCTGGACCCTAAACCGTCCCCGTCCCCTAACCCTAACCCTAGCCCGAACCCTAACCCTAACACTTCCCCGAAGCCTGACCCTCACCCGTCCCCTAATCCTAACCTGTACGCTGACACTAACCCGCGCCCTCACACGTACGCTCCCCCTAAAGCGTTGTCGTGCCCTCACCTGGACCCTAAACCGTCCCCGTCCCCTAACCCTAACCCTAGCCCGAACCCTAACCCTAACCCTTCCCCGAATCCTGACTCTCACCCGTCCCCTAATCCTAACCCGTACGCTGACACTAACCCACGCCCTCACACGTACGCTCCCCCTAAAGCGTTGTTTTGCCCTCACCTGGCCCCTAAACCGTGCCCGTCCCGTAAAACTAAACCTAGCCCGAACCCTAACCCTAACACTTCCCCGAAGCCTGACCCTCACCGATACCCTAATCCTAACCCGTACGCTGACACTAACCCGTGCACTCACACGTACGCTCCCCCTAAAGCGTTGTCGTGCCCTCACGTGGACCCTAAACCGTCCCCGTCGCCTAACGCTAACCCTAGCCCGAACCCTAACCCTAACACTTCCCCGAAGCCTGACTCTCACCCGTCCCCTAATCCTAACCCGTACGCTGACACTAACCCGCGACCTCACACGTACGCTCCCCCTAAAGCGTTGTCGTGCCCTCACCTCGACCCTAAACCGACCCCGTCCCCTAACCCTAACCGTAGCCCGAACCCTAACCCTAACCCTTCCCCGAAGCCTGACCCTCACTCTTCCTCTAATCCTAACCCGTACGCTGACACTAACCCGCGCCCTCACACGTAC
Organism: Grampus griseus; assembly: GCF_964374135.1. NCBI lineage: Eukaryota > Metazoa > Chordata > Mammalia > Artiodactyla > Delphinidae > Grampus > Grampus griseus. Next base: position 265,166 of record NW_028133095.1, on the reverse strand, counting down.
GCTCCCCCTAAAGCGTTGTCGTGCCCTCACCTGGACCCTAAACCGTCCCCGTCCCCTAACCCTAAGCCTAGACCGAACCCTAACCCTAACCCTTCCCCGAAGCCTGACAATCACCCGTCCCCTAATCCTAACCCGTACGCTGACACTAACCCACGCCCTCACACGTACGCTCCCCCTAAAGCATTGTCGTACCCTCACCTGAACCCTAAACCGTCCCCGTCCCCTAACCCTAACCCTAGCCCGAACCCTAACCCTAACCCTTCCCCGAAGCCTGACCCTCACCCGTCCCCTAATCCTAACCCGTACGCTGACACTAACCCGCGCCCTCACACCTACGCTCCCCCTAAAGCGTTGCCGTACCCTCACCTGGACCCTAAACCGTCCCCGTCCCCTAACCCTAACCCTAGCCCGAACCCTAACCCTAACCCTTCCCCGAAGCCTGACCCTCACCCGTCCCCTAATCCTAAACCGTACGCTGACACTAACCCGCGCCCTCACACGTACGCTCCCCCTAAAGCGTTGTCGTGCCCTCACCTGGACCCTAAACCGTCCCCGTCCCCTAACCCTAACCCTAGCCCGAACCCTAACCCTAACCCTTCCCCGAAGCCTGACCCTCACCCGTCCCCTAATCCTAACCCGTACGCTGACACTAACCCGCGCCCTCACACGTACGCTCCCCCTAAAGCGTTGTCGTGCCCTCACCTGGACCCTAAAACGTCCCCGTCCCCTAACCCTAACCCTAGCCCAAACCCTAACCCTAACCCTTCCCCGAAGCCTGACCCTCACCCGGCCCCTAATCCTAACCCGTACGCTGAAACTAACCCGCGCCCTCACACGTACGCTCCCCCTAAAGCATTGTCGTGCCCTCACCTGGACCCTAAACCGTCCCCGTCCCCTAAACCTAATCCTAGCCCGAAACCTAACCGTAACCCTTCCCCCAAGCCTGACCCTCACCCGTCCCCTAATCCTAACCCGTACGCTGACACTAACACACGCCCTCACACGTACGCTCCCCCTAAAGCGTTGTCGCGCCCTCACCTGGACCATAAACCGTCCCCGTCCCCTAACCCTAACCCTAGCCCGAACCCTAAACCTAACCCTTGCCCGAAGCCTGACCCTCACCCGTCCCCTAATCCTAACCCGTACGCTGACACTAACCCGCGCCCTCACACGTACGCTCCCCCTAAAGCGTTGTCGTGCCCTCACCTGGACTCTAAAACGTCCCCGTCCCCTAACCCTAACCCTAGCCCGAACCCTAACCCTAACTCTTCCCCGAAGCCTGACCCTCACCCGTCCCCTAATCCTAACCCGTACGCTGACACAAACCCGCGCCCTCACACGTACGCTCCCCCTAAAACATAGTCGTGCCCTCACCTGGACCCTAAACCGTCCCCGTCCCTTAACCCTAACCCTAGCCCTAACCGTAACCCTAACACTTCTCCGAAGCCTGACCCTCACACGTCCCCTAATCCTAACCCATACGCTGATACTAACCCGCGCCCTCACACGTACGCTCCCCCTAAAGCGTTGTCGTACCCTCACTTGGACCCTAAACCGTCCCCGTCCCCTAACCCTAACCCTAGCCCGAACCCTAACCCTAACCCTTCCCCGAATCCTGACTCTCACCCGTCCCCTAATCCTAACCCGTACGCTGACACTAACCCACGCCCTCACACGTACGCTCCCCCTAAAGCGTTGTCGTGCCCTCACCTGGACCCTAAACCGTCCCCGTCCCCTAAACCTAACCCTAGCCCGAACCCTAACCCTAACCCTTCCCCGAAGCCTGACCCTCACCCGTCCCCTAATCCTAACCCGTACGCTGACACTAACCCGCGCCCTCACACGTACGCTCCCCCTAAAGCGTTGTCGTGCCCTCACCTGGACCCTAAACCGTCCCCGTCCCCTAAACCTAACCCTAGCCCGAACCCTAACCCTAACCCTTCCCCGAAGCCTGACCCTCACCCGTCCCCTAAGCCTAACCCGTACGCTGACACTAACCCGCGCCCTCACACGTACGCTCCCCCTAAAGCGTTCTTGTGCCCTCACCTGGACCCTAAACCGTCCCCATCCCCAAACACTAACCCTAGCCCGAACCCTAACCCTAACTCTTCCCCGAAGCCTGACCCTCACCCGTCCACTAATCCTAACCCGTACGCTGACACTAACACGCGCCCTCACACGTACGCTCCCCCTAATGCGTTGTCGTACCCTCACCTGGACCCTAAACCGTCCCCGTCCCCTAACCCTAAGCCTAGTACGAACCCTAACCTTAACCCTTCCCCGAAGCCTGACCCTCACCCGTGCCCTAATCCTAAACCGTACGCTGACACTCTCCCGTGCCCTCACACGTACGCTCCCCCTAAAGCGTTGTCGTACCCTCACTTGGACCCTGAAACGTCCCCATCCCCTAACCCGAACCTTAGCCCGAACCCTAACCCTAACCCTTCCCCGAAGCCTGACCCTCACCCGTCCCCTAATCCCAAACCGTACGCTGACACTATCCCGCGCCCTCACACCTGCGCTCCCCCTAAAGCGTTGTTTTGCCCTCACCTGGCCCCTAAACCGTGCCCGTCCCGTAACCCTAAACCTAGCCCGAACCATAACCCTAACCCTTCCCCGAAGCCTGACCCTCACCCGTTCCCTAATCCCAACCCGAACGCTGACACTAACCCACGCCCCCACACGTACGCTCCCCCTAAAGCGTTGTCGTGCCCTCACCTGGACCCTAAACCGTCCACGTCCCCTAACCCTAACCCTAGCCCGAACCCTATCCCTAACCCTTTCCCGAAGCCTGACCCTCACCCGTCCCCTAATCCTAACCCGTACGCTGACACTAACCCATGCCCTCACACGTACGCTCCCCCTAAAGCGTTGTCGTGCCCTCACCTGGACCCTAAACCGTCCCCGTCCCCTAACCCTAACCCTAGCCCGAACCCTAACCCTAACACTTCCCCGAAGCCTGACCCTCACCCGTCCCCTAATCCTAACCTGTACGCTGACACTAACCCGCGCCCTCACACGTACGCTCCCCCTAAAGCGTTGTCGTGCCCTCACCTGGACCCTAAACCGTCCCCGTCCCCTAACCCTAACCCTAGCCCGAACCCTAACCCTAACCCTTCCCCGAATCCTGACTCTCACCCGTCCCCTAATCCTAACCCGTACGCTGACACTAACCCACGCCCTCACACGTACGCTCCCCCTAAAGCGTTGTTTTGCCCTCACCTGGCCCCTAAACCGTGCCCGTCCCGTAAAACTAAACCTAGCCCGAACCCTAACCCTAACACTTCCCCGAAGCCTGACCCTCACCCATCCCATAATCCCAACCCGTACGATGACACTAACCCACGCCCGCACTCGTACGCTCCCCCTAAAGCGTTGTCGTGCCCTCACCTGGACCCTCAACCGTCCCCGTCCCCTAACCCTAACCATAGCCCGAACCCTAACCCTAACCATTCCCCGAAGCCTGACCCTCACCGATACCCTAATCCTAACCCGTACGCTGACACTAACCCGTGCACTCACACGTACGCTCCCCCTAAAGCGTTGTCGTGCCCTCACGTGGACCCTAAACCGTCCCCGTCGCCTAACGCTAACCCTAGCCCGAACCCTAACCCTAACACTTCCCCGAAGCCTGACTCTCACCCGTCCCCTAATCCTAACCCGTACGCTGACACTAACCCGTGACCTCACACGTACGCTCCCCCTAAAGCGTTGTCGTGCCCTCACCTCGACCCTAAACCGACCCCGTCCCCTAACCCTAACCGTAGCCCGAACCCTAACCCTAACCCTTCCCCGAAGCCTGACCCTCACTCTTCCTCTAATCCTAACCCGTACGCTGACACTAACCCGCGCCCTCACACGTACCCTCCCCCTAAAGCGTTGTCGTGCCCTCACCTGGACCCTAACCCGTCCCCGTCCCCTAACCCTAAGCCTAGACCGAACCCTAACCCTAACCCTTCCCCGAAGCCTGACCCTCACCCGTCCCCTAATCCTAACCCGTACGCTGACACTAACCCACGCCCTCACACGTACGCTCCCCCTAAAGCATTGTCGTACCCTCACCTGAACCCTAAACCGTCCCCGTCCCCTAACCCTAACCCTAGCCCGAACCCTAACCCTAACCCTTCCCCGAAGCCTGACCCTCACCCGTCCCCTAATCCTAACCCGTACGCTGACACTAACCCGCGCCCTCACACCTACGCTCCCCCTAAAGCGTTGCCGTACCCTCACCTGGACCCTAAACCGTCCCCGTCCCCTAACCCTAACCCTAGCCCGAACCCTAACCCTAACCCTTCCCCGAAGCCTGACCCTCACCCGTCCCCTAATCCTAAACCGTACGCTGACACTAACCCGCGCCCTCACACGTACGCTCCCCCTAAAGCGTTGTCGTGCCCTCACCTGGACCCTAAACCGTCCCCGTCCCCTAACCCTAACCCTAGCCCGAACCCTAACCCTAACACTTCCCCGAAGCCTGACCCTCACCCGTCCCCTAATCCTAACCCGTACGCTGACACTAACCCGCGCCCTCACACGTACGCTCCCCCTAAAGCGTTGTCGTGCCCTCACCTGGACCCTAAAACGTCCCCGTCCCCTAACCCTAACCCTAGCCCAAACCCTAACCCTAACCCTTCCCAGAAGCCTGACCCTCACCCGGCCCCTAATCCTAACCCGTACGCTGAAACTAACCCGCGCCCTCACACGTACGCTCCCCCTAAAGCATTGTCGTTCCCTCACCTGGACCCTAAACCGTCCCCGTCCCCTAAACCTAACCCTAGCCCGAAACTTAACCGTAACCCTTCCCCCAAGCCTGACCCTCACCCGTCCCCTAATCCTAACCCGTACGCTGACACTAACACGCGCCCTCACACGTACGCTCCCCCTAAAGCGTTGTCGTGCCCTCACCTGGACCATAAACCGTCCCCGTCCCCTAACCCTAACCCTAGCCCGAACCCTAACCTTAACCCTTGCCCGAAGCCTGACCCTCACCCGTCCCCTAATCCTAACCCGTACGCTGACACTAACCCGCGCCCTCACACGTACGCTCCCCCTAAAGCGTTGTCGTGCCCTCACCTGGACTCTAAAACGTCCCCGTCCCCTAACCCTAACCCTAGCCCGAACCCTAACCCTAACTCTTCCCCGAAGCCTGACCCTCACCCGTCCCCTAATCCTAACCCGTACGCTGACACTAACTCGCGCCCTCACACGTACGCTCCCCCTAAAACATAGTCGTGCCCTCACCTGGACCCTAAACCGTCCCCGTCCCTTAACCCTAACCCTAGCCCTAACCGTAACCCTAACACTTCCCCGAAGCCTGACCCTCACACGTCCCCTAATCCTAACCCGTACGCTGATACTAACCCGCGCCCTCACACGTACGCTCCCCCTAAAGCGTTGTCGTACCCTCACTTGGACCCTAAACCGTCCCCGTCCCCTAACCCTAACCCTATCCCGAACCCTAACCCTAACCCTTCCCCGAATCCTGACTCTCACCCGTCCCCTAATCCTAACCCGTACGCTGACACTAACCCACGCCCTCACACGTACGCTCCCCCTAAAGCGTTGTCGTGCCCTCACCTGGACCCTAAACCGTCCCCGTCCCCTAAACCTAATCCTAGCCCGAACCCTAACCCTAACCCTTCCCCGAAGCCTGACCCTCACCCGTCCCCTAATCCTAACCCGTACGCAGACACTAACCCGCGCCCTCACACGTACGCTCCCCCTAAAGCGTTGTCGTGCCCTCACCTGGACCCTAAACCGTCCCCGTCCCCTAAACCTAACCCTAGCCCGAACCCTAACCCTAACCCTTCCCCGAAGCCTGACCCTCACCCGTCCCCTAAGCCTAACCCGTACGCTGACACTAACCCGCGCCCTCACACGTACGCTCCCCCTAAAGCGTTGTTGTGCCCTCACCTGGACCCTAAACCGTCCCCATCCCCTAACACTAACCCTAGCCCGAACCCTAACCCTAACCCTTCCCCGAAGCCTGACCCTCACCCGTCCACTAATCCTAACCCGTACGCTGACACTAACACGCGCCCTCACACGTACGCTCCCCCTAAAGCGTTGTCGTACCCTCACCTGGACCCTAAACCGTCCCCGTCCCCTAACCCTAAGCCTAGTACGAACCCTAACCTTAACCCTTCCCCGAATCCTGACCCTCACCCGTGCCCTAATCCTAAACCGTACGCTGACACTCTCCCGTGCCCTCACACGTACGCTCCCCCTAAAGCGTTGTCGTACCCTCACTTGGACCCTAAAACGTCCCCATCCCCTAACCCGAACCTTAGCCCGAACCCTAACCCTAACCCTTCCCCGAAGCCTGACCCTCACCCGTCCCCTAATCCCAACCCGTACACTGACACTATCCCGCGCCCTCACACCTGCGCTCCCCCTAAAGCGTTGTTTTGCCCTCACCTGGCCCCTAAACCGTGCCCGTCCCGTAACCCTAAACCTAGCCCGAACCCTAACCCTAACCCTTCCCCGAAGCCTGACCCTCACCCGTTCCCTAATCCCAACCCGTACGCTGACACTAACCCACGCCCCCACACGTACGCTCCCCCTAAAGCGTTGTCGTGCCCTCACCTGGACCCTAAACCGTCCACGTCCCCTAACCCTAACCCTAGCCCGAACCCTATCCCTAACCCTTCCCCGAAGCCTGACCCTCACCCGTCCCATAATCCTAACCCGTACGCTGACACTAACCCATGCCCTCACACGTACGCTCCCCCTAAAGCGTTGTCGTGCCCTCACCTGGACCCTAAACCGTCCCCGTCCCCTAACCCTAACCCTAGCCCGAACCCTAACCCTAACACTTCCCCGAAGCCTGACCCTCACCCGTCCCCTAATCCTAACCTGTACGCTGACACTAACCCGCGCCCTCACACGTACGCTCCCCCTAAAGCGTTGTCGTGCCCTCACCTGGACCCTAAACCGTCCCCGTCCCCTAACCCTAACCCTAGCCCAAACCCTAACCCTAACCCTTCCCCGAAGCCTGACACTCACCCGTCCCCTAATCCTAACCCGTACGCTGACACTAACACGCGCCCTCACACGTACGCTCCCCCTAAAGCTTTGTCGTGCCCTCACCTGGACCCTAAACCGTCCCCGTCCCCTAACCCTAACCCTAGCCCGAACCCTAACCCTAACCCTTCCCCGAAGCCTGACCCTCACCCGTCCCCTAATCCTAACTCGTACGCTGACACTAACCTGCGCCCTCACACGTACGCTCCCCCTAAAACGTTGTCGTGCCCTCACCTGGACCCTAAACCGTCCCCGTCCCCTAACCCTAACCCTAGCCCTAACCCTAACCCTAACCCTTCCCCGAAGCCTGACCCTCACCCGTCCCCTAATCCTAACCCGTACGCTGACACTAATCCACGCCCTCACACGTATGCTCCCCCTAAAGCGTTGTCGTACCCTCACCCGGACCCTAAACCGTCCCCGTCCCCTAACCCTAACCCTAGCCCGAACCCTAACCCTAACCCTTCCCCGAAGCCTCACCCTCACCCGTCCCCTATTCCTAACCCGTACGCTGACACTAACTCGCGCCCTCACACGTACGCTCCCCCTAAAGCGTTGTCGTGCCCTCACCTGGACCCTAAACCGTCCCCGTCCCTTAACCCTAACCCTAGCCCGAACCCTAACCCTCACCCTTCCCCGAAGTCTGACCCTCAGCCGTCCCCTAATCCTAACATGTACGCTGACACTAACCCGCGCCCTCACACGTACGCTCCCCCTAAAGCGTTGACGTGCCCTCACCTGGACCCTAAACCGTCCCCGTCCCCTAAACCTAACCCTAGCCCGAACCGTAACCCTAACCCTTCCCCGAAGTCTGACCCTCAACCGTCCCCTAATCCTAACCCGTACGCTGACACTAACCCGCGCCCTCACACGTACGCTCCCCCTAAAGCGTTGTCGTGCCCTCACCTGGACCCTAAACCATCCCCATCCCCTAACCCTAACCCTAGCCCGAACCCTAACCCTAACCCTTCCCCAAAGCCTGACCCTCACCCGTCCCCTAATCCTAACCCGTACGCTGACACTAACCCGCGCCCTCACACGTACGCTCCCCCTAAAGCGTTGTCGAACCCTCACCTGGACCCTAAACCGTCCCCATCCCCTAACCCGAAGCCTAGCCCGAACCCAAACCCTAACCCTTCCCCGAAGCCTGACCCTCACCCGTCCCCTAATCCTAAACCGTACGCTGTCACTATCCCACGCCCTCACACGTACGCTCCCCCTAAAGTGTAGTCGTACCCTCACCTGGACCCTAAACCGTCCCCGTCCCCTAAGCCTAACCCTAGCCCGAACCCTAACCCTAACCCTTCCCCGAAGCCTGACCCTCACCCGTCCCCTAATCCCAACCCGTACGCTGACACTAACCCACGCCCTCACACGTACGCTCCCCCTAAAGCGTTGATTTGCCCTCACCTGGCCCCTAAACCGTGCCCGTCCCCTAACCCTAAACCTAGCCCGAACCCTAACCCTAACCCTTCCCCAAAGCCTGACCCTCACCCGTCCCCTAATCCTAACCCGTACGCTGACACTAACCCGCGCCCTCACACGTACGCTCCCCCTAAAGCTTTGTCGTGCCCTCACCTGGACCCTAAACCGTCCCCGTCCCCTAACCCTAACCCTAGCCCGAACCCTAACCCTAACCCTTCCCCGAAGCCTGATCCTCACCCGTCCCCTAATCCCAACCCGTACGCTGACACTAACCCGCGCCCTCACACGTACGCTCCCCCTAAAGCGTTGTCGAACCCTCACCTGGACCCTAAACTGTCCCCATCCCCTAACCCGAAGCCTAGCCCGAACCCAAACCCTAACCCTTCCCCGAAGCCTGACCCTCACCCGTCCCCTAATCCTAAACCGTACGCTGTCACTATCCCACGCCCTCACACGTACGCTCCCCCTAAAGTGTAGTCGTACCCTCACCTGGACCCTAAACCGTCCCCGTCCCCTAAGCCTAACCCTAGCCCGAACCCTAACCCTAACCCTTCCCCGAAGCCTGACCCTCACCCGTCCCCTAATCCCAACCCGTACGCTGACACTAACCCACGCCCTCACACGTACGCTCCCCCTAAAGCGTTGATTTGCCCTCACCTGGCCCCTAAACCGTGCCCGTCCCGTAACACTAAACCTAGCCCGAACCCTAACCCTAAACCTTCCCCGAAGCCTGACCCTCACCCGTCCCCTAATCCCAACCCGTACGCTGACACTAACCCACGCCCCCACACGTACGCTCCCCCTAAAGCGTTGTCGTGCCCTCACCTGGACCCTCAACCGTCCCCGTCCCCTAACCCTAACCATAGCCCGAACCCTAACCCTAACCCTTCCCCGAAGCCTGACCCTCACCCGTCCCCTAATCCTAACCCGTACGCTGACACTAACCCGCGCCCTCACACGTACGCTCCCCCTAAAGCGTTGTCGTGCCCTCACCTGGACCCTAAACCGTCCCCGTCCCCTAACCCTAACCCTAGCCCGAACCCTAACCCTCACACTTCCCCGAAGCCTGACCCTCACCCGTCCCCTAATCCTAACCCGTACGCTGACACTAAACCGCGCCCTCACACGTACGCTCCCCCTAAAGCGTTGTCGTGCCCTCACCTGGACCCTAAACCGTCCCCGTCCCCTAACCCTAACCCTAGCCCGAACCCTAACCCTAACCCTTCCCCGAAGCCTGACACTCACCCGTCCCCTAATCCTAACCCGTACGCTGACACTAACACGCGCCCTCACACGTACGCTCCCCCTAAAGCGTTGTCGTGCCCTCACCTGGACCCTAAACCGTCCACGTCCCCTAACCCTAACCGTAGCCCGAACCCTAACCCTAACCCTTCCCCGAAGCCTGACACTCACCCGTCCCCTAATCCTAACCCGTACGCTGACACTAACCCGCGCCCTCACACGTACGCTCCCCCTAAAGCTTTGTCGTGCCCTCACCTGGACCCTAAACCGTCCCCGTCCCCTAACCCTAACCCTAGCCCGAACCCTAAACCTAACCCTTCCCCGAAGCCTGACCCTCACCCGTCCCCTAATCCTAACCCGTACGCTGACACTAACCCGCGCCCTCACACGTACGCTCCCCCTAAAACGTTGTCGTGCCCTCACCTGGACCCTAAACCGTCCCCGTCCCCTAACCCTAACCCTAGCCCTAACCATAACCCTAACCCTTCCGCGAAGCCTGACCCTCACCCGTCCCCTAATCCTAACCCGTACGCTGACACTAACCCGCGCCCTCACACGTACGCTCCCCCTAAAATGTTGTCGTGCCCTCACCTGGACCCTAAACCGTCCCCGTCCCCTAACCCTAACCCTAGCCCGAACCCTAAACCTAACCCTTCCCCGAAGCCTGACCCTCACCCGTCCCCTAATCCTAACCCGTACGCTGACACTAACCCGCGCCCTCACACGTACGCTCCCCCTAAAACGTTGTCGTGCCCTCACCTGGACCCTAAACCGTCCCCGTCCCCTAACCCTCACCCTAGCCCTAACCATAACCCTAACCCTTCCCCGAAGCCTGACCCTCACCCGTCCCCTAATCCTAACCCGTACGCTGACACTAACCCGCGCCCTCACACGTACGCTCCCCCTAAAATGTTGTCGTGCCCTCACCTGGACCCTAAACCGTCCCCGTCCCCTAACCCTAACCCTAGCCCGAACCCTAAACCTAACCCTTCCCCGAAGCCTGACCCTCACCCGTCCCCTAATCCTAACCCGTACGCTGACACTAACCCGCGCCCTCACACGTACGCTCCCCCTAAAACGTTGTCGTGCCCTCACCTGGACCCTAAACCGTCCCCGTCCCCTAACCCTAACCCTAGCCCTAACCATAACCCTAACCCTTCCCCGAAGCCTGACCCTCACCCGTCCCCTAATCCTAACCCGTACGCTGACACTAAGCCGCGCCCTCACACGTACGCTCCCCCTAAAATGTTGTCGTGCCCTCACCTGGACCCTAAACCGTCCCCGTCCCCTAACCCTCACCCTAGCCCGAACCCTAACCCTAACCCTTCCCCGAAGCCTGACCCTCACCCGTCCCCTAATCCTAACCCGTACGCTGACACTAACCCACGCCCTCACACGTACGCTCCCCCTAAAACGTTGTCGTGCCCTCACCTGGACCCTAAACCGTCCCCGTCCCCTAACCCTAACCCTAGCCCGAACCCTAACCCTAACACTTCCCCGAAGCCTGACCCTCACCCGTCCCCTAATCCTAACCCGTACGCTGACACTAACCCGTGCCCTCACACGTACGCTCCCCTTAAAGCGTTGTCGTGCCCTCACGTGGACCCTAAACCGTCCCCGTCCCCTAACGCTAACCCTAGCCCGAACCCTGACCCTAACACTTCCCCGAAGCCTGACCCTCACACGTCCCCTAATCCTAACCCGTACGCTGACACTAACCCACGCCCTCACACGTACGCTCCCCCTAAAGCGTTGTCGTGCACTCACCTGGACCCTAAACCGTCCCAATCCCCTAACCCTAACCCTAGCCCTAACCCTAAACCTAACCCTTCCCCGAAGCCTGACCCTCACCCGTCCCCTAATCCTAACCCGTACGCTGACACTAACCCGTGCCCTCACATGTACGCTCCCCCTAAAGAGTTGTCGTGCCCTCACGTGGACCCTAAACCGTCCCCGTCCCCTAACGCTAACCCTAGCCCGAACCCTAACCCTAACACTTCGCCGAAGCCTGACCCTCACACGTCCCCTAATCCTAACCCGTACGCTGACACTAACCCGCGCCCTCACACGTACGCTCCCCCTAAAGCGTTGTCGTACCCTCACCTGGACCCTAAACCGTCCCCATCCCCTAACCCTAACCCTAACCCGAACCCTAACCCTAACCCTTCCCCGAAGCCTGACCCTCACCCGTCCCCTAATCCCAACCCGTACGCTGACACTAACCCGCGCCCTCACACGTACGCTCCCCCTAAAGCGTTGTCGTGCCCTCACCTGGACCCTAAACCGTCCCCATCCCCTAACCCGAACCCTAGCCCGAACCCTAACCCTAACCCTTCCCCGAAGCCTGACCCTCACCCGTCCCCTAATCCTAACCCGTACGCTGACACTAACCCGCGCCCTCACACGTACGCTCCCCCTAAAGCGTTGTCGTGCCCTCACCTGGACCCTAAACCGTCCCCATCCCCTAACCCGAACCCTAGCCCGAACCCTAACCCTAACCCTTCCCCGAAGCCTGACCCTCACCCGTCCCCTAATCCTAACCCGTACGCTGACACTAACCCGCGCCCTCACACGTACGCTCCCCCTAAAGCGTTGTTTTGCCCTCACCTGGCCCCTAAACCGTGCCCGTCCCGTAAAACTAAACCTAGCCCGAACCCTAACCCTAACACTTCCCCGAAGCCTGACCCTCACCCGTCCCCTAATCCCAACCCGTACGATGACACTAACCCACGCCCCCACTCGTACGCTCCCCCTAAAGCGTTGTCGTGCCCTCACCTGGACCCTCAACCGTCCCCGTCCCCTAACCCTAACCATAGCCCGAACCCTAACCCTAACCATTCCCCGAAGCCTGACCCTCACCGATACCCTAATCCTAACCCGTACGCTGACACTAACCCGTGCACTCACACGTACGCTCCCCCTAAAGCGTTGTCGTGCCCTCACGTGGACCCTAAACCGTCCCCGTCCCCTAACCCTAACCCTAGCCTGAACCCTAACCCTAACCCTTCCCCGAAGCCTGACCCTCACCCGTCCCCTAATCCTAACCCGTACGCGGACACTAACCCACGCCCTCACACGTACGCTCCCCCTAAAGCGTTGTCGTGCCCTCACCTGTACCCTAAACCGTCCCCCTCCCCTAACCCTAACCCTAGCCCGAACCCTAAACCTAACCCTTCCCCGAAGCCTGACCCTCACCCGTCCCCTAATCCTAACCCGTACGCTGACACTAACCCGCGCCCTCACACGTACGCTCCCCCTAAAACGTTGTCGTGCCCTCACCTGGACCCTAAACCGTCCCCGTCCCCTAACCCTAACCCTAGCCTGAACCCTAACCCTAACCCTTCCCCGAAGCCTGACCCTCACCCGTCCCCTAATCCTAACCCGTACGCTGACACTAAGCCGCGCCCTCACACGTACGCTCCCCCTAAAATGTTGTCGTGCCCTCACCTGGACCCTAAACCGTCCCCGTCCCCTAACCCTCACCCTAGCCCGAACCCTAACCCTAACCCTTCCCCGAAGCCTGACCCTCACCCGTCCCCTAATCCTAACCCGTACGCTGACACTAACCCACGCCCTCACACGTACGCTCCCCCTAAAACGTTGTCGTGCCCTCACCTGGACCCTAAACCGTCCCCGTCCCCTAACCCTAACCCTAGCCCGAACCCTAACCCTAACCCTTCCCCGAAGCCTGACCCTCACCCGTCCCCTAATCCTAACCCGTACGCTGACACTAACCCGTGCCCTCACACGTACGCTCCCCTTAAAGCGTTGTCGTGCCCTCACGTGGACCCTAAACCGTCCCCGTCCCCTAACGCTAACCCTAGCCCGAACCCTGACCCTAACACTTCCCCGAAGCCTGACCCTCACACGTCCCCTAATCCTAACCCGTACGCTGACACTAACCCACGCCCTCACACGTACGCTCCCCCTAAAGCGTTGTCGTGCACTCACCTGGACCCTAAACCGTCCCAATCCCCTAACCCTAACCCTAGCCCTAACCCTAACCCTAACCCTTCCCCGAAGCCTGACCCTCACCCGTCCCCTAATCCTAACCCGTACGCTGACACTAACCCGCGCCATCACACCGACGCTCCCCCTAAAACATTGTCGTGCCCTCACCTGGACCCTAAACCGTCCCCGTCCCTTAACCCTAACCCTAGCCCTAACCCTAACCCTAACCCTTCCCCGAAGCCTGACCCTCACCCGTCCCCTAATCCTAACCCGTACGCTGACACTAACCCGCGCCCTCACACGTACGCTCCCCCTAAAGCGTTGTCGTGCCCTCACCTGGACCCTAAACCGTCCCCGTCCGCTAACCCTAACCCTAGCCCGAACCGTAACCCTAACCCTTCCCCGAAGCCTGACCCTCACCCGTCCCCTAATCCTAACCCGTACGCTGACACTAACCCGTGCCCTCACACGTACGCTCCCCCTAAAGCGTTGTCGTGCCCTCACCTGGACCGTAAACTGTCCCCGTACCCTAACCCTAACCCGAGCCCGAACCCTAACATTAACCCTTCCCCGAAGCCTGACCCTCACCTGTCCCCTAATCCTAACCCGAATGCTGACACTAACCCACGCCCTCACACGTACGCTCCCCCTAACACGTTGTCGTGCCCTCACCTGGACCCTAAAACGTCCCCGTCCCCTAACCCTAACCCTAGCACGAACACTAACCCTAACCCTTCCCCGAAGCCTGACCCTCACCCGTCCCCTAATCCTAACCCGTACGCTGACACTAACCCACGCCCTCACACGTACGCTCCCCCGAAAGCATTGTCGTGCCGTCACCTGGACCCTAAACCGTCCCCGTCCCCTAACCCTAACCCTAGCCCGAAACCTAACCCTAACCCTTCCCCGAAGCCTGACCCTCACCCGTCACCTAATCCTAACCCGTACGCGGACACTAACCCGCGCCCTCACACGTACGCTCCCCCTAAAGCGTTGTCGTGCCCTCACCTGGCCCCTAAACCGTCCCCGTCCCCTAACCCTAACCCTAGCCTGAACCCTAACCCTAACCCTTCCCCGAAGCCTGACCCTCACCCGTCCCCTAATCCTAACCCGTACGCTGACACTAACCCGCGCCCTCACACGTACGCTCCCCCTAAAGCGTTGTCGTGCCCTTACCTGGACCCTAAACCGTCCCCGTCCCCTAACCCTAAGCCTAGACCGAACCCTAACCCTAACACTTCCCCGAAGCCTGACCCTCACCCGTCCCCTAATCCTAACCCGTACGCTGACACTAACCCACGCCCTCACACGTACGCTCCCCCTAAAGCGTTGTCGTACCCTCACCTGAACCGTAAACCCTCCCCGTCCCCTAACCCTAACCCTAGCCCGAACCCTAACCCTAACACTTCCCCGAAGCCTGACCCTCACCCGTCCCCTAATCCTAACCCGTACGCTGACACTAACCCGCGCCCTCACACGTACGCTCCCCCTAAAGCGTTGTCGTGCCCTCACCTGGACCCTAAACCGTCCCCATCCCCTAACCCTAACCATAGCCCGAACCCTAACCCTAACCCTTCCCCGAAGCCTGACCCTCACCCGTCCCCTAATCCTAACCCGTACGCTGACACTAACCCGCGCCCCCACACGTACGCTCCCCCTAAAGCGTTGTCGTGCCCTCACCTGGACCCTAAACCGTCCCCGTCCCCTAACCCTAACCCTAGCCCGAAACCTAACCATAACCCTTCCCCGAAGCCTGACCCTCACCCTAATCCTAACCCGTACGCTGAAACTAACCCGCGCCCTCACACGTACGCTCCCCCTAAAGCGTTGTCGTGCCCTCACCTGGACCCTAAACCGTCCCCGTCCCCTAACCCTAAGCCTAGCCCGAACCCTAACCCTAACCCTTCCCCGAAGCCTGACCCTCACCCGTCCCCTAATCCTAAACCGTACGCTGACACTAACCCGCGCCCTCACACGTACGCTCCCCCTAAAGCGTTGTCGTGCCCTCACCTGGACCCTAAACCGTCCCCGATCCCTAACCCTAACCCTAGCCCGAACCCTAACCCTAACACTTCCCCGAAGCCTGACCTTCACCCGTCCCTTAATCCTAACCCTTACGCTGACACTAACCCGCGCCCTCACACATACGCTCCCCCTAAAGCGTTGTCGTGCCCTCACCTGGACCCTCAACCGGCCCCCTCCCCTAACCCTAACCCTAGCCCGAACCCTAACCCTAAACCTTCCCCGAAGCCTGACCCTCACCCGTCCCCTAATCCTAACCCGTACGCAGACACTAACCCGCGCCCTCACACGTATGCTCCCCCTAAAGCGTTGTCGTGCCGTCACCTGGACCCTAAAATGTCCCCGTCCCCTAACCCCAACCCTAGCCCGAACCCTAACCCTAACCCTTCCCCGAAACCTGACCCTCACCCGTCCCCTAATCCTAACCCGTACGCTGACACTAACCCGCGCCCTCACACGTACCCTCCCCCTAAAGCGTTGTCGTGCCCTCACCTGGACCCTAAACCGTCCACGTCCCCTAACCCTAACCCTAGCCCGAACCCTAACCCTAACCCTTCCCCGAAGCCTGACACTCACCCGTCCCCTAATCCTAACCCGTACGCTGACACTAACACGCGCCCTAACACGTACGCTCCCCCTAAAGCTTTGTCGTGACCTCACCTGGACCCTAAACCGTCCCCGTACCCTAACCCTAAACCTAGCCCGAACCCTAACCCTAACCCTTCCCCAAAACCTGACCCTCACCCGTCCCCTAATCCTAACCCGTATGCTGACACTAACCCGCGCCCTCACACGTACGCTCCCCCTAAAGCTTTGTCGTGCCCTCACCTGGACCCTAAACCGTCCCCGTCCCCTAACCCTAACCCTAGCCCGAACCCTAACCCTAACCCTTCCCCGAAGCCTGACCCTCACCCGTCCCCTAATCCTAACCCGTACGCTGACACTAACCCGCGCCCTCACACATACACTCCCCCTAAAACGTTGTCGTGCCCTCACCTGGACCCTAAACCGTCCCCGTCCCCTAACCTTAACCCTAGCCCTAACCCTAACCCTAACCCTTCCCCGAAGCCTGACCCTCACCCGTCCCCTAATCCTAACCCGTACGCTGACACTAACCCGCGCCCTCACACGTACGCTCCCCCTAAAATGTTGTCGTGCCCTCACCTGGACCCTAAACCGTCCCCGTCCCCTAACCCTAACCCTAGCCCGAACCCTAACCCTAACCCTTCCCCGAAGCCTGACCCTCAGCCGTCCCCTAATCCTAACCCGTACGCTGACACTAACCCACGCCCTCACACGTACGCTCCCCCTAAAACGTTGTCGTGCCCTCACCTGGACCCTAAACCGTCCCCGTCCCCTAACCCTAACCCTAGCCCGAACCCTAACCCTAACCCTTCCCCGAAGCCTGACCCTCACCCGTCCCCTAATCCTAACCCGTATGCTGACACTAACCCGCGCCCTCACACGTACGCTCACCCTAAAGCGTTGTCGTGCCCTCACCTGGACCCTAAACCGTCCCCGTCCCCTAACCCTAACCCTAGCCCGAACCCTAACCCTCACCCTTCCCCGAAGCCTGACCCTCACCCGTCCCCTAATCCTAACCCGTACGCTGACACTAAACCGCGCCCTCACACGTACGCTCCCCCTAAAGAGTTGTCGTGCCCTCACCTGGACCCTAAACCGTCCCCGTCCCCTAACCCTAACCCTAGCCCGAACCCTAACCCTAACCCTTCCCCGAAGCCTGACACTCACCCGTCCCCTAATCCTAACCCGTACGCTGACACTAACACGCGCCCTCACACGTACGCTCCCCCTAAAGCGTTGTCGTGCCCTCACCTGGACCCTAAACCGTCCACGTCCCCTAACCCTAACCCTAGCCCGAACCCTAACCCTAACCCTTCCCCGAAGCCTGACACTCACCCGTCCCCTAATCCTAACCCGTACGCTGACACTAACATGCGCCCTAACACGTACGCTCCCCCTAAAGCTTTGTCGTGCCCTCACCTGGACCCTAAACCGTCCCCATCCCCTAACCCTAAACCTAGCCCGAACCCTAAGCCTAACCCTTCCCCGAAGCCTGACCCTCACCCGTCCCCTAATCCTAACCCGTACGCTGACACTAACCCGCGCCCTCACACGTACGCTCCCCCTAAAGCTTTGTCGTGCCCTCACCTGGACCCTAAACCGTCCCCGTCCCCTAACCCTAACCCTAGCCCGAACCCTAAACCTAACCCTTCCCCGAAGCCTGACCCTCACCCGTCCCCTAATCCTAACCCGTACGCTGACACTAACCCGCGCCCTCACACGTACGCTCCCCCTAAAACGTTGTCGTGCCCTCACCTGGACCCTAAACCGTCCCCGTCCCCTAACCCTAACCCTAGCCCTAACCATAACCCTAACCCTTCCCCGAAGCCTGACCCTCACCCGTCCCCTAATCCTAACCCGTACGCTGACACTAACCCGCGCCGTCACACGTACGCTCCCCCTAAAATGTTGTCGTGCCCTCACCTGGACCCTAAACCGTCCCCGTCCCCTAACCCTAACCCTAGCCCGAACCCTAAACCTAACCCTTCCCCGAAGCCTGACCCTCACCCGTCCCCTAATCCTAACCCGTACGCTGACACTAACCCGCGCCCTCACACGTACGCTCCCCCTAAAACGTTGTCGTGCCCTCACCTGGACCCTAAACCGTCCCCGTCCCCTAACCCTAACCCTAGCCCTAACCATAACCCTAACCCTTCCCCGAAGCCTGACCCTCACCCGTCCCCTAATCCTAACCCGTACGCTGACACTAAGCCGCGCCCTCACACGTACGCTCCCCCTAAAATGTTGTCGTGCCCTCACCTGGACCCTAAACCGTCCCCGTCCCCTAACCCTCACCCTAGCCCGAACCCTAACCCTAACCCTTCCCCGAAGCCTGACCCTCACCCGTCCCCTAATCCTAACCCGTACGCTGACACTAACCCACGCCCTCACACGTACGCTCCCCCTAAAACGTTGTCGTGCCCTCACCTGGACCCTAAACCGTCCCCGTCCCCTAACCCTAACCCTAGCCCGAACCCTAACCCTAACCCTTCCCCGAAGCCTGACCCTCACCCGTCCCCTAATCCTAACCCGTACGCTGACACTAACCCGTGCCCTCACACGTACGCTCCCCTTAAAGCGTTGTCGTGCCCTCACGTGGACCCTAAACCGTCCCCGTCCCCTAACGCTAACCCTAGCCCGAACCCTGACCCTAACACTTCCCCGAAGCCTGACCCTCACACGTCCCCTAATCCTAACCCGTACGCTGACACTAACCCACGCCCTCACACGTACGCTCCCCCTAAAGCGTTGTCGTGCACTCACCTGGACCCTAAACCGTCCCAATCCCCTAACCCTAACCCTAGCCCTAACCCTAAACCTAACCCTTCCCCGAAGCCTGACCCTCACCCGTCCCCTAATCCTAACCCGTACGCTGACACTAACCCGTGCCCTCACATGTATGCTCCCCCTAAAGAGTTGTCGTGCCCTCACGTGGACCCTAAACCGTCCCCGTCCCCTAACGCTAACCCTAGCCCGAACCCTAACCCTAACACTTCCCCGAAGCCTGACCCTCACACGTCCCCTAATCCTAACCCGTACGCTGACACTAACCCGCGCCCTCACACGTACGCTCCCCCTAAAGCGTTGTCGTACCCTCACCTGGACGCTAAACCGTCCCCATCCCCTAACCCTAACCCTAACCCGAACCCTAACCCTAACCCTTCCCCGAAGCCTGACCCTCACCCGTCCCCTAATCCCAACCCGTACGCTGACACTAACCCGCGCCCTCACACGTACGCTCCCCCTAAAGCGTTGTCGTGCCCTCACCTGGACCCTAAACCGTCCCCATCCCCTAACCCGAACCCTAGCCCGAACCCTAACCCTAACCCTTCCCCGAAGCCTGACCCTCACCCGTCCCCTAATCCTAACCCGTACGCTGACACTAACCCGCGCCCTCACACGTACGCTCCCCCTAAAGCGTTGTCGTGCCCTCACCTGGACCCTAAACCGTCCCCATCCCCTAACCCGAACCCTAGCCCGAACCCTAACCCTAACCCTTCCCCGAAGCCTGACCCTCACCCGTCCCCTAATCCTAACCCGTACGCTGACACTAACCCGCGCCCTCACACGTACGCTCCCCCTAAAGCGTTGTTTTGCGCTCACCTGGCCCCTAAACCGTGCCCGTCCCGTAAAACTAAACCTAGCCCGAACCCTAACCCTAACACTGCCCCGAAGCCTGACCCTCACCCGTCCCCTAATCCCAACCCGTACGATGACACTAACCCACGCCCCCACTCGTACGCTCCCCCTAAAGCGTTGTCGTGCCCTCACCTGGACCCTCAACCGTCCCCGTCCCCTAACCCTAACCATAGCCCGAACCCTAACCCTAACCATTCCCCGAAGCCTGACCCTCACCGATACCCTAATCCTAACCCGTACGCTGACACTAACCCGTGCACTCACACGTACGCTCCCCCTAAAGCGTTGTCGTGCCCTCACGTGGACCCTAAACCGTCCCCGTCGCCTAACGCTAACCCTAGCCCGAACCCTAACCCTAACACTTCCCCGAAGCCTGACTCTCACCCGTCCCCTAATCCTAACCCGTACGCTGACACTAACCCGCGACCTCACACGTACGCTCCCCCTAAAGCGTTGTCGTGCCCTCACCTGGACCCTAAACCGTCCCCGTCCCCTAACCCTAAGCCTAGCCCGAACCCTAACCCTAACCCTTCCCCGAAGCCTGACCCTCACCCGTCCCCTAATCCTAACCCGTACGCTGACACTAACCCGCGCCCTCACATGTACGCTCCCCCTAAAGCGTTGTCGTGCCCTCACCTGGACCCTAAACCGTCCCTGTCCCCTAACCCTAACCCTAGCCCGAACCCTAACCCTAAACCTTCCCCGAAGCCTGACCCTCACACGTCCCCTAATCCTAACCCGTACCCTGACACTAAACCGCGCCCTCACACGTACGCTCCCCCTAAAGCGTTGTCGTGCCCTCACCTGGACCCTAAACCGTCCCCGTCCCCTAACCCTAACCCTAGCCTGAACCCTAACCCTAACCCTTCCCCGAAGCCTGACCCTCACCCGTCCCCTAATCCTAACCCGTACGCGGACACTAACCCGCGCCCTCACACGTACGCTCCCCCTAAAGCGTTGTCGTGCCCTCACCTGTACCCTAAACCGTCCCCCTCCCCTAACCCTAACCCTAGCCCGAACCCTAAACCTAACCCTTCCCCGAAGCCTGACCCTCACCCGTCCCCTAATGCTAACCCGTACGCTGACACTAACCTGCGCCCTCACACGTACGCTCCCCCTAAAACGTTGTCGTGCCCTCACCTGGACCCTAAACCGTCCCCGTCCCCTAACCCTAACCCTAGCCTGAACCCTAACCCTAACCCTTCCCCGAAGCCTGACCCTCACCCGTCCCCTAATCCTAACCCGTACGCTGACACTAAGCCGCGCCCTCACACGTACGCTCCCCCTAAAATGTTGTCGTGCCCTCACCTGGACCCTAAACCGTCCCCGTCCCCTAACCCTCACCCTAGCCCGAACCCTAACCCTAACCCTTCCCCGAAGCCTGACCCTCACCCGTCCCCTAATCCTAACCCGTACGCTGACACTAACCCACGCCCTCACACGTACGCTCCCCCTAAAACGTTGTCGTGCCCTCACCTGGACCCTAAACCGTGTCCGTCCACTAACCCTAACCCTAGCCCGAACCCTAACCCTAACACTTCCCCGAAGCCTGACCCTCACCCGTCCCCTAATCCTAACCCGTACGCTGACACTAACCCGTGCCCTCACACGTACGCTCCCCTTAAAGCGTTGTCGTGCCCTCACGTGGACCCTAAACCGTCCCCGTCCCCTAACCCTAACCCTAGCCCGAACCCTGACCCTAACACTTCCCCGAAGCCTGACCCTCACACGTCCCCTAATCCTAACCCGTACGCTGACACTAACCCACGCCCTCACACGTACGCTCCCCCTAAAGCGTTGTCGTGCACTCACCTGGACCCTAAACCGTCCCAATCCCCTAACCCTAACCCTAGCCCTAACCCTAACCCTAACCCTTCCCCGAAGCCTGACCCTCACCCGTCCCCTAATCCTAACCCGTACGCTGACACTAACCCGTGCCCTCACATGTACGCTCCCCCTAAAGAGTTGTCGTGCCCTCACGTGGACCCTAAACCGTCCCCGTCCCCTAACGCTAACCCTAGCCCGAACCCTAACCCTAACACTTCCCCGAAGCCTGACCCTCACACGTCCCCTAATCCTAACCCGTACGCTGACACTAACCCGCGCCCTCACACGTACGCTCCCCCTAAAGCGTTGTCGTACCCTCACCTGGACCCTAAACCGTCCCCATCCCCTAACCCTAACCCTAACCCGAACCCTAACCCTAACCCTTCCCCGAAGCCTGACCCTCACCCGTCCCCTAATCCCAACCCGTACGCTGACACTAACCCGCGCCCTCACACGTACGCTCCCCCTAAAGCGTTGTCGTGCCCTCACCTGGACCCTAAACCGTCCCCATCCCCTAACCCGAACCCTAGCCCGAACCCTAACCCTAACCCTTCCCCGAAGCCTGACCCTCACCCGTCCCCTAATCCTAACCCGTACGCTGACACTAACCCGCGCCCTCACACGTACGCTCCCCCTAAAGCGTTGTCGTGCCCTCACCTGGACCCTAAACCGTCCCCATCCCCTAACCCGAACCCTAGCCCGAACCCTAACCCTAACCCTTCCCCGAAGCCTGACCCTCACCCGTCCCCTAATTCTAACCCGTACGCTGACACTAACCCGCGCCCTCACACGTACGCTCCCCCTAAAGCGTTGTTTTGCCCTCACCTGGCCCCTAAACCGTGCCCGTCCCGTAAAACTAAACCTAGCCCGAACCCTAACCCTAACACTTCCCCGAAGCCTGACCCTCACCCGTCCCCTAATCCCAACCCGTACGATGACACTAACCCACGCCCCCACTCGTACGCTCCCCCTAAAGCGTTGTCGTGCCCTCACCTGGACCCTCAACCGTCCCCGTCCCCTAACCCTAACCATAGCCCGAACCCTAACCCTAACCATTCCCCGAAGCCTGACCCTCACCGATACCCTAATCCTAACCCGTACGCTGACACTAACCCGTGCACTCACACGTACGCTCCCCCTAAAGCGTTGTCGTGCCCTCACGTGGACCCTAAACCGTCCCCGTCGCCTAACGCTAACCCTAGCCCGAACCCTAACCCTAACACTTCCCCGAAGCCTGACTCTCACCCGTCCCCTAATCCTAACCCGTACGCTGACACTAACCCGCGACCTCACACGTACGCTCCCCCTAAAGCGTTGTCGTGCCCTCACCTGGACCCTAAACCGTCCCCGTCCCCTAACCCTAAGCCTAGCCCGAACCCTAACCCTAACCCTTCCCCGAAGCCTGACCCTCACCCGTCCCCTAATCCTAACCCGTACGCTGACACTAACCCGCGCCCTCACATGTACGCTCCCCCTAAAGCGTTGTCGTGCCCTCACCTGGACCCTAAACCGTCCCTGTCCCCTAACCCTAACCCTAGCCCGAACCCTAACGCTAAACCTTCCCCGAAGCCTGACCCTCACACGTCCCCTAATCCTAACCCGTACCCTGACACTAAACCGCGCCCTCACACGTACGCTCCCCCTAAAGCGTTGTCGTGCCCTCACCTGGACCCTAAAACGTCCCCGTCCCCTAACCCTAACCCTAGCCCGAACACTAACCCTAACCCTTCCCCGAAGCCTGACCCTCACCCGTCCCCTAATCCTAACCCGTACGCTGACACTAACCCGCGCCCTCACACGTACGCTCCCCCGAAAGCATTGTCATGCCGTCACCTGGACCCTAAACCGTCCCCGTCCCCTAACCCTAACCCTAGCCCAAAACCTAACCCTAACCCTTCCCCGAAGCCTGACCCTCACCCGTCACCTAATCCTAACCCGTACGCGGACACTAACCCGCGCCCTCACACGTACACTCCCCCTAAAGCGTTGTCGTGCCCTCACCTGGCCCCTAAACCGTCCCCGTCCCCTAACCCTAACCCTAGCCTGAACCCTAACCCTAACCCTTCCCCGAAGCCTGACCCTCACCCGTCCCCTAATCCTAACCCGTACGCTGACACTAACCCGCGCCCTCACACGTACGCTCCCCCTAACGCGTTGTCGTGCCCTTACCTGGACCCTAAACCGTCCCCGTCCCCTAACCCTAAGCCTAGACCGAACCCTAACCCTAACACTTCCCCGAAGCCTGACCCTCACCCGTCCCCTAATCCTAACCCGTACGCTGACACTAACCCACGCCCTCACACGTACGCTCCCCCTAAAGCGTTGTCGTACCCTCACCTGAACCGTAAACCCTCCCCGTCCCCTAACCCTAACCCTAGCCCGAACCCTAACCCTATCACTTCCCCGAAGCCTGACCCTCACCCGTCCCCTAATCCTAACCCGTACGCTGACACTAACCCGCGCCCTCACACGTACGCTCCCCCTAAAGCGTTGTCGTGCCCTCACCTGGACCCTAAACCGTCCCCATCCCCTAACCCTAACCATAGCCCGAACCCTAACCCTAACCCTTCCCCGAAGCCTGACCCTCACCCGTCCCCTAATCCTAACCCGTACGCTGACACTAACCCGCGCCCTCACACGTACGCTCCCCCTAAAGCGTTGTCGTGCCCTCACCTGGACCCTAAACCGTCCCCGTCCCCTAACCCTAACCCTAGCCCGAAACCTAACCATAACCCTTCCCCGAAGCCTGACCCTCACCCTAATCCTAACCCGTACGCTGACACTAACCCGCGCCCTCACACATACGCTCCCCCTAAAGCGTTGTCGTGCCCTCACCTGGACCCTAAACCGTCCCCGTCCCCTAACCCTAAGCCTAGCCCGAACCCTAACCCTAACCCTTCCCCGAAGCCTGACCCTCACCCGTCCCCTAATCCTAAACCGTACGCTGACACTAACCCGCGCCCTCACACGTACGCTCCCCCTAAAGCGTTGTCGTGCCCTCACCTGGACCCTAAACCGTCCCCGTCCCCTAACCCTAACCCTAGCCCGAACCCTAACCCTAACACTTCCCCGAAGCCTGACCTTCACCCGTCCCTTAATCCTAACCCTTACGCTGACACTAACCCGCGCCCTCACACATACGCTCCCCCTAAAGCGTTGTCGTGCCCTCACCTGGACCCTCAACCGGCCCCCTCCCCTAACCCTAACCCTAGCCTGAACCCTAACCCTAAACCTTCCCCGAACCCTGACCCTCACCCGTCCCCTAATCCTAACCCGTACGCAGACACTAACCCGCGCCCTCACACGTATGCTCCCCCTAAAGCGTTGTCGTGCCGTCACCTGGACCCTAATATGTCCCCGTCCCCTAACCCCAACCCTAGCCCGAACCCTAACCCTAACCCTTCCCCGAAACCTGACCCTCACCCGTCCCCTAATCCTAACCCGTACGCTGACACTAACCCGCGCCCTCACACGTACCCTCCCCCTAAAGCGTTGTCGTGCCCTCACCTGGACCCTAAACCGTCCACGTCCCCTAACCCTAACCCTAGCCCGAACCCTAACCCTAACCCTTCCCCGAAGCCTGACACTCACCCGTCCCCTAATCCTAACCCGTACGCTGACACTAACACGCGCCCTAACACGTACGCTCCCCCTAAAGCTTTGTCGTGACCTCACCTGGACCCTAAACCGTCCCCGTACCCTAACCCTAAACCTAGCCCGAACCCTAACCCTAACCCTTCCCCAAAGCCTGACCCTCACCCGTCCCCTAATCCTAACCCGTATGCTGACACTAACCCGCGCCCTCACACGTACGCTCCCCCTAAAGCTTTGTCGTGCCCTCACCTGGACCCTAAACCGTCCCCGTCCCCTAACCCTAACCCTAGCCCGAACCCTAACCCTAACCCTTCCCCGAAGCCTGACCCTCACCCGTCCCCTAATCCTAACCCGTACGCTGACACTAACCCGCGCCCTCACACATACACTCCCCCTAAAACGTTGTCGTGCCCTCACCTGGACCCTAAACCGTCCCCGTCCCCTAACCTTAACCCTAGCCCTAACCCTAACCCTAACCCTTCCCCGAAGCCTGACCCTCACCCGTCCCCTAATCCTAACCCGTACGCTGACACTAACCCGCGCCCTCACACGTACGCTCCCCCTAAAATGTTGTCGTGCCCTCACCTGGACCCTAAACCGTCCCCGTCCCCTAACCCTAACCCTAGCCCGAACCCTAACCCTAACCCTTCCCCGAAGCCTGACCCTCAGCCGTCCCCTAATCCTAACCCGTACGCTGACACTAACCCACGCCCTCACACGTACGCTCCCCCTAAAACGTTGTCGTGCCCTCACCTGGACCCTAAACCGTCCCCGTCCCCTAACCCTAACCCTAGCCCGAACCCTAACCCTAACCCTTCCCCGAAGCCTGACCCTCACCCGTCCCCTAATCCTAACCCGTAAGCTGACACTAACCTGCGCCCTCACACGTACGCTCCCCCTAAAGCGTTGTCGTGCCCTCACCTGGACCCTAAACCGTCCCCGTCCCCTAACCCTAACCCTAGCCCGAACCCTAACCCTCACCCTTCCCCGAAGCCTGACCCTCACCCGTCCCCTAATCCTAACCCGTACGCTGACACTAAACCGCGCCCTCACACGTACGCTCCCCCTAAAGCGTTGTCGTGCCCTCACCTGGACCCTAAACCGTCCCCGTCCCCTAACCCTAACCCTAGCCCGAACCCTAACCCTAACCCTTCCCCGAAGCCTGACACTCACCCGTCCCCTAATCCTAACCCGTACGCTGACACTAACACGCGCCCTCACACGTACGCTCCCCCTAAAGCGTTGTCGTGCCCTCACCTGGACCCTAAACCGTCCACGTCCCCTAACCCTAACCCTAGCCCAAACCCTAACCCTAACCCTTCCCCGAAGCCTGACACTCACCCGTCCCCTAATCCTAACCCGTACGCTGACACTAACATGCGCCCTAACACGTAGGCTCCCCCTAAAGCTTTGTCGTGCCCTCACCTGGACCCTAAACCGTCCCCATCCCCTAACCCTAAACCTAGCCCGAACCCTAAGCCTAACCCTTCCCCGAAGCCTGACCCTCACCCGTCCCCTAATCCTAACCCGTACGCTGACACTAACCCGCGCCCTCACACGTACGCTCCCCCTAAAGCTTTGTCGTGCCCTCACCTGGACCCTAAACCGTCCCCGTCCCCTAAACCTAACCCTAGCCCGAACCCTAAACCTAACACTTCCCCGAAGCCTGACCCTCACCCGTCCCCTAATCCTAACCCGTACGCTGACACTAACCCGCGCCCTCACACGTACGCTCCCCCTAAAACGTTGTCGTGCCCTCACCTGGAACCTAAACCGTCCCCGTCCCCTAACCCTAACCCTAGACCTAACCGTAACCCTAACCCTTCCCCGAAGCCTGACCCTCACCCGTCCCCTAATCCTAACCCGTACGCTGACACTAACCCGCGCCCTCACACGTACGCTCCCCCTAAAATGTTGTCGTGCCCTCACCTGGACCCTAAACCGTCCCCGTCCCCTAACCCTCACCCTAGCCCGAACCCTAACCCTAACCCTTCCCCGAAGCCTGACCCTCACCCGTCCCCTAATCCTAACCCGTACGCTGACACTAACCCACGCCCTCACACGTACGCTCCCGCTAAAACGTTGTCGTGCCCTCACCTGGACCCTAAACCGTCCCCGTCCCCTAACCCTAACCCTAGCCCGAACCCTAACCCTAACCCTTCCCCGAAGCCTGACCCTCACCCGTCCCCTAATCCTAAACCGTACGCTGACACTAACCCACGCCCTCACACGTACCCTCCCCCTAAAGCGTTGTCGTGCCCTCACCTGGACCCTAAACCGTCCCCGATCCCTAACCCTAACCCTAGCCCGAACCCTAACCCTAACACTTCCCCGAAGCCTGACCTTCACCCGTCCCCTAATCCTAACCCTTACGCTGACACTAACCCGCGCCCTCACACATACGCTCCCCCTAAAGCGTTGTCGTGCCCTCACCTGGACCCTCAACTGGCCCCCACCCCTAACCCTAACCCTAGCCCGAACCCTAACCCTAAACCTTCCCCGAAGCCTGACCCTCACCCGTCCCCTAATCCTAACCCGTACGCAGACACTAACCCGCGCCCTCACACGTACGCTCCCCCTAAAGCGTTGTCGTGCCGTCACCTGGACCCTAAAATGTCCCCGTCCCCTAACCCCAACCCTAGCCCTAACCCTAAACCTAACCCTTCCCCGAAACCTGACCCTCACCCGTCCCCTAATCCTAACCCGTACGCTGACACTAACCCGCGCCCTCACACGTACCCTCCCCCTAAAGCGTTGTCATGCCCTCACCTGGACCCTAAACCGTCCACGTCCCCTAACCCTAACCCTAGCCCGAACCCTAACCCTAACCCTTCCCCGAAACCTGACACTCACCCGTCCCCTAATCCTAACCCGTACGCTGACACTAACACGCGCCCTAACACGTACGCTCCCCCTAAAGCTTTGTCGTGACCTCACCTGGACCCTAAACCGTCCCCGTCCCCTAACCCTAAACCTAGACCTAACCGTAACCCTAACCCTTCCCCGAAGCCTGACCCTCACCCGTCCCCTAATCCTAACCCTTACGCTGACACTAACCCGCGCCCTCACACGTACGCTCCCCCTAAAATGTTGTCGTGCCCTCACCTGGACCCTAAACCGTCCCCGTCCCCTAACCCTCACCCTAGCCCGAACCCTAACCCTAACCCTTCCCCGAAGCCTGACCCTCACCCGTCCCCTAATCCTAACCCGTACGCTGACACTAACCCACGCCCTCACACGTACGCTCCCCCTAAAACGTTGTCGTGCCCTCACCTGGACCCTAAACCGTCCCCGTCCCCTAACCCTAACCCTAGCCCGAACCCTAACCCTA
Source organism: Grampus griseus (assembly GCF_964374135.1). Taxonomy (NCBI): domain Eukaryota; kingdom Metazoa; phylum Chordata; class Mammalia; order Artiodactyla; family Delphinidae; genus Grampus; species Grampus griseus. Next base: position 236,530 of record NW_028133095.1, on the reverse strand, counting down.
ACCCTTCCCCGAAGCCTGACCCTCACCCGTCCCCTAATCCTAACCCGTACGCTGACACTAACACGCGCCCTAACACGTACGCTCCCCCTAAAGCTTTGTCGTGACCTCACCTGGACCCTAAACCGTCCCCGTCCCCTAACCCTAACCCTAGCCCTAACCCTAACCCTAACCCTTCCCCGAAGCCTGACCCTCACCCGTCCCCTAATCCTAACCCGTACGCTGACACTAACCCGCGCCCTCACACGTACGCTCCCCCTAAAATGTTGTCGTGCCCTCACCTGGACCCTAAACCGTCCCCGTCCCCTAACCCTAACCCTAGCCCGAACCCTAACCCTAACCCTTCCCCGAAGCCTGACCCTCAGCCGTCCCCTAATCCTAACCCGTATGCTGACACTAACCCACGCCCTCACACGTACGCTCCCCCTAAAACGTTGTCGTGCCCTCACCTGGACCCTAAACCGTCCCCGTCCCCTAACCCTAACCCTAGCCCGAACCCTAACCCTAACCCTTCCCCGAAGCCTGACCCTCACCCGTCCCCTAATCCTAACCCGTACGCTGACACTAACCCGCGCCCTCACACGTACGCTCCCCCTAAAGCGTTGTCGTGCCGTCACCTGGACCCTAAACCGTCCCCGTCCCCTAACCCTAACCCTAGCCCGAACCCTAACCCTCACCCTTCCCCGAAGCCTGACCCTCACCCGTCCCCTAATCCTAACCCGTACGCTGACACTAAACCGCGCCCTCACACGTACGCTCCCCCTAAAGCGTTGTCGTGCCCTCACCTGGACCCTTAACCGTCCCCGTCCCCTAACCCTAACCCTAGCCCGAACCCTAACCCTAACCCTTCCCCGAAGCCTGACACTCACCCGTCCCCTAATCCTAACCCGTACGCTGACACCAACACGCGCCCTCACACGTACGCTCCCCCTAAAGCGTTGTCGTGCCCTCACCTGGACCCTAAACCGTCCACGTCCCCTAACCCTAACCCTAGCCCGAACCCTAACCCTAACCCTTCCCCGAAGCCTGACACTCACCCGTCCCCTAATCCTAACCCGTACGCTGACACTAACATGCGCCCTAACACGTACGCTCCCCCTAAAGCTTTGTCGTGCCCTCACCTGGACCCTAAACCGTCCCCATCCCCTAACCCTAAACCTAGCCCGAACCCTAAGCCTAACCCTTCCCCGAAGCCTGACCCTCACCCGTCCCCTAATCCTAACCCGTACGCTGACACTAACCCGCGCCCTCACACGTACGCTCCCCCTAAAGCTTTGTCGTGCCCTCACCTGGACCCTAAACCGTCCCCGTCCCCTAAACCTAACCCTAGCCCGAACCCTAAACCTAACCCTTCCCCGAAGCCTGACCCTCACCCGTCCCCTAATCCTAACCCGTACGCTGACACTAACCCGCGCCCTCACACGTACGCTCCCCCTAAAACGTTGTCGTGCCCTCACCTGGACCCTAAACCGTCCCCGTCCCCTAACCCTAACCCTAGCCCTAACCGTAACCCTAACCCTTCCCCGAAGCCTGACACTCACCCGTCCCCTAATCCTAACCCGTACGCTGACACTAACCCGCGCCCTCACACGTACGCTCCCCCTAAAATGTTGTCGTGCCCTCACCTGGACCCTAAACCATCCCCGTCCCCTAACACTCACCCTAGCCCGAACCCTAACCCTAACCCTTCCCCGAAGCCTGACCCTCACCCGTCCCCTAATCCTAACCCGTACGCTGACACTAACCCACGCCCTCACACGTACGCTCCCCCTAAAACGTTGTCGTGCCCTCACCTGGACCCTAAACCGTCCCCGTCCCCTAACCCTAACCCTAGCCCGAACCCTAACCCTAACCATTCCCCGAAGCCTGACCCTCACCCGTCCCCTAATCCTAACCCGTACGCTGACACTAACCCGCGCCCTCACACGTACGCTCCCCCTAAAGCGTTGTCGTGCCCTCACCTGGATCCTAAACCGTCCCCGTCCCCTAACCCTAAACCTAGCCCGAACCCTAACCCTCAACCTTCCCCGAAGCCTGACCCTCACCCGTCCCCTAATCCTAACCCGTACGCTGACACTAACCCGCGCCCTCACACGTACGCTCCCCCTAAAGCGTTGTCGTGCACTCACCTGGACCCTAAACCGTCCCCGTCCCCTAACCCAAACCCTAGCCCTAACCCTAACCCTAACCCTTCCCCGAAACCTGACCCTCACCCGTCCCCTAATCCTAACCCGTACGCTGACACTAACCCGTGCCCTCACACGTACGCTCCACTTAAAGCGTTGTCGTGCCCTCACGTGGACCCTAAACCGTCCCCGTCCCCTAACGCTAACCCTAGCCCGAACCCTAACCCTAACACTTCCCCGAAGCCTGACCCTCACACGTCCCCTAATCCTAACCCGTACGCTGACACTAACCCGCGCCCTCACACGTACGCTCCCCCTAAAGCGTTGTCGTGCACTCACCTGGACCCTAAACCGTCCCAATCCCCTAACCCTAACCCTAGCCCGAACCCTAACCCTAACCCTTCCCCGAAGCCTGACCCTCACCCGTCCCCTAATCCTAACCCGTACGCTGACACTAACCCGCGCCCTCACACGTACGCTCCCCCTAAAGCGTTGTCGTGCCCTCACCTGGACCCTAAACCGTCCCCATCCCCTAACACGAACCCTAGCCCGAACCCTAACCCTAACCCTTCCCCGAAGCCTGACCCTCACCCGTCCCCTAATCCTAACCCGTACGCTGACACTAACCCGCGCCCTCACACGTACGCTCCCCCTAAAGCGTTGTTTTGCCGTCACCTGGCCCCTAAACCGTGCCCGTCCCGTAAAACTACACCTAGCCCGAATCCTAACCCTAACACTTCCCCGAAGCCTGACCCTCACCCGTCCCCTAATCCCAACCCGTACGATGACACTAACCCACGCCCCCACTCATACGCTCCCCCTAAAGCATTGTCGTGCCCTCACCTGGACCCTAAACCGTCCCCGTCCCTTAACCCTAACCCTAGCCCTAACCGTAACCCTAACCCTTCCCCGAAGCCTGACCCTCACACGTCCCCTAATCCCAACCCGTACGCTGACACTAACCCGCGCCCTCACACGTACGCTCCCCCTAAAGCGTTGTCATGCCCTCACCTGGACCCTAAACCGTCCCCATCCCCTAACCCTAACTCTAGCCCGAACCCTAACCCTAAACCTTCCCCGAAGCCTGACTCTCAACCGTCCCCTAATCCTAAACCGTACGCTGACACTAACCCGCGCCCTCACACGTACGCTCCCCCTAAAGCGTTGTCGTGCCCTCACCTGGACCCTAAACCGTCCCCGTCCGCTAACCCTAACCCTAGCCCGAACCGTACCCTAACCCTTCCCCGAAGCCTGACCCTCACCCGTCCCCTAATCCTAACCCGTACGCTGACACTAACCCGCGCCCTCACACGTACGCTCCCCCTAAAGCGTTGTCGTGCCCTCACCTGGACCCTAAACTGTCCCCGTACCCTAACCCTAACCCTAGCCCGAACCCTAACACTAACCCTTCCCCGAAGCCTGACGCTCACCTGTCCCCTAATCCTAACCCGAAGGCTGACACTAACCCGCGCCCTCACACGTACGCTCCCCCTAACACGTTGTCGTGCCCTCACCTGGACCCTAAACCGTCCCCGTCCCCTAACCCTAACCCTAGCCCTAACCCTAACCCTAACCCTTCCCCGAAGCCTGACCCTCACCCGTCCCCTAATCCTAACCCATACGCTGACACTAACCCGCGCCCTCACACGTACGCTCCCCCTAAAGCGTTGTCGTGCCCTCACCTGGACCCTAAAAGGTCCCCGTCCCCTAACCCTAACCCTAGCCCGAACCCTAACCCCAATCCTTCCCCGAAGCCTGACCCTCACCCGTCCCCTAATCCTAACCCGTACGCTGACACTAACCCGCGCCCTCACACGTACACTCCCCCGAAAGCATTGTCGTGCCCTCACCTGGAACCTAAACCGTCCCCGTCCCCTAACCCTAACCCTAGCCCGAAACCTAATCCTAACCCTTCCCCGAAGCCTAACCCTCACCCGTCACCTAATCCTAACCCGTACGCGGACACTAACCCGCGCCCTCACACGTACGCTCCCCCTAAAGCGTTGTCGTGCCCTCACCTGGCCCCTAAACCGTCCCCGTCCCCTAACCCTAACCCTAGCCTGAACCCTAACCCTAACCCTTACCCGAAGCCTGACCCTCACCTGTCCCCTAATCCTAGCCCGTACGCTGACACTAACCCGCGCCCTCACACGTACGCTCCCCCTAAAGCGTTGTCATGCCCTCACCTGGACCCTAAACCGTCCCCATCCCCTAACCCTAACTCTAGCCCGAACCCTAACCCTAAACCTTCCCCGAAGCCTGACTCTCAACCGTCCCCTAATCCTAAACCGTACGCTGACACTAACCCGCGCCCTCACACGTACGCTCCCCCTAAAGCGTTGTCGTGCCCTCACCTGGACCCTAAACCGTCCCCGTCCGCTAACCCTAACCCTAGCCCGAACCGTACCCTAACCCTTCCCCGAAGCCTGACCCTCACCCGTCCCCTAATCCTAACCCGTACGCTGACACTAACCCGCGCCCTCACACGTACGCTCCCCCTAAAGCGTTGTCGTGCCCTCACCTGGACCCTAAACTGTCCCCGTACCCTAACCCTAACCCTAGCCCGAACCCTAACACTAACCCTTCCCCGAAGCCTGACGCTCACCTGTCCCCTAATCCTAACCCGAAGGCTGACACTAACCCGCGCCCTCACACGTACGCTCCCCCTAACACGTTGTCGTGCCCTCACCTGGACCCTAAACCGTCCCCGTCCCCTAACCCTAACCCTAGCCCTAACCCTAACCCTAACCCTTCCCCGAAGCCTGACCCTCACCCGTCCCCTAATCCTAACCCATACGCTGACACTAACCCGCGCCCTCACACGTACGCTCCCCCTAAAGCGTTGTCGTGCCCTCACCTGGACCCTAAAAGGTCCCCGTCCCCTAACCCTAACCCTAGCCCGAACCCTAACCCCAATCCTTCCCCGAAGCCTGACCCTCACCCGTCCCCTAATCCTAACCCGTACGCTGACACTAACCCGCGCCCTCACACGTACACTCCCCCGAAAGCATTGTCGTGCCCTCACCTGGAACCTAAACCGTCCCCGTCCCCTAACCCTAACCCTAGCCCGAAACCTAATCCTAACCCTTCCCCGAAGCCTAACCCTCACCCGTCACCTAATCCTAACCCGTACGCGGACACTAACCCGCGCCCTCACACGTACGCTCCCCCTAAAGCGTTGTCGTGCCCTCACCTGGCCCCTAAACCGTCCCCGTCCCCTAACCCTAACCCTAGCCTGAACCCTAACCCTAACCCTTACCCGAAGCCTGACCCTCACCTGTCCCCTAATCCTAACCCGTACGCTGACACTAACCCGCGCCCTCACACGTACGCTCCCCCTAAAGCGTTGTCGTGCCCTTACCTGGACCCTAAACCGTCCCCGTCCCCTAACCCTAAGCCTAGACCGAACCCTAACCCTAACCCTTCCCCGAAACCTGACCCTCACCCGTCCCCTAATCCTAACCCGTACGCTGACACTAACCCACGCCCTCACACGTACGCTCCCCCTAAAGTGTTGTCGTACCCTCACCTGAACCCTAAACCCTCCCCGTCCCCTAACCCTAACCCTAGCCCGAACCCTAACCCTAACCCTTCCCCGAAGCCTGACCCTCACCCTTCCCCTAATCCTAACCCGTACGCTGACACTAACCCGCGCCCTCACAGCGACGCTCCCCCTAAAACATTGTCGTGCCCTCACCTGGACCCTAAACCGTCCCCGTCCCTTAACCCTAACCCTAGCCCTAACCGTAACCCTAACACTTCCCCGAAGCCTGACCCTCACACGTCCCCTAATCCTAACCCGTACGCTGACACTAACCCGCACCCTCACACGTACGCTCTCCCTAAAGCGTTGTCGTGCCCTCACCTGGACCCTAAACCGTCCCCATCCCCTAACCCTAACTCTAGCCCGAACCCTAACCCTAAACCTTCCCCGAAGCCTGACCCTCACCCGTCCCCTAATCCTAACCCGTACGCTGACACTAACCCGCGACCTCACACGTACGCTCCCCCTAAAGTGTTGTCGTGCCCTCACCTGGACCCTAAACCGTCCCCGTCCCCTAACCCTAACCCTAGCCCGAACCCTAACCCTAAACCTTCCCCGAATCCTGACCCTCACCCGTCCCCTAATCCTAACCCGTACGCTGACACTAACCCGCGCCCTCACATGTACGCTCCCCCTAAAGCGTTGTCTTGCCCTCACCTGGACCCTAAACCGTCCCCATCCCCTAACCCTAACCCTAGCCCGAACCCTAACCCTAAACCTTCCCCGAAGCCTGACCCTCACACGTCCCCTAATCCTAACCCGTACCCTGACACTAAACCGCGCCCTCACACGTACGCTCCCCCTAAAGCGTTGTCGTGCCCTCACCTGGACCCTAAACCGTCCCCGTCCCCTAACCCTAACCCTAGCCTGAACCCTAACCCTAACCCTTCCCCGAAGCCTGACCCTCACCCGTCCCCTAATCCTAACCCGTACGCGGACACTAACCCGCCCCCTCACACGTACGCTCCCCCTAAAGCGTTGTCGTGCCCTCACCTGGACCCTAAACCGTCCCCGTCCCCTAACCCTAACCCTAGCCCGAACCCTAACCCTAACCCTTCCCCGAAGCCTGACCCTCACCCGTCACCTAATCCTAACCCGTACGCGGACACTAACCCGCGCCCTCACACGTACGCTCCCCCTAAAGCGTTGTCGTGCCCTCACCTGGCCCCTAAACCGTCCCCGTCCCCTAACCCTAACCCTAGCCTGAACCCTAACCCTAACCCTTCCCCGAAGCCTGACCCTCACCCGTCCCCTAATCCTAACCCGTACGCTGACACTAACACGCGCCCTCACACGTACGCTCCCCCTAAAGCGTTGTCGTGCCCTTACCTAGACCCTAAATCGTCCCCGTCCCCTAACCCTAAGCCTAGACCGAACCCTAACCCTAACCCTTCCCCGAAGCCTGACCTTCACCCGTCCCCTAATCCTAACCCCTACGCTGACACTAACCCACGCCCTCACACGTACGCTCCCCCTAAAGCGTTGTCGTACCCTCACCTGAACCCTAAACCCTCCCCGTCCCCTAACCCTAACCCTAGCCCGAACCCTAACCCTAAACCTTCCCCGAAGCCTGACCCTCACCCTTCCCCTAATCCTAACCCATACGCTGACACTAACCCGCGCCCTCAAACCGACACTCCCCCTAAAACATTGTCGTGCCCTCACCTGGACCCTAAACCGTCCCCGTCCCTTAACCCTCACCCTAGCCCTAACCGTAACCCTAACCCTTCCCCGAAGCCTGACCCTCACACGTCCCCTAATCCTAACCCGTACGCTGACACTAACCCGCGCCCTAACACGTACGCTCCCCCTAAAGCGTTGTCATGCCCTCACCTGGACCCTAAACCGTCCCCATCCCCTAACCCTAACTCTAGCCCGAACCCTAACCCTAACCCTTCCCCGAAGCCTGACTCTCAACCGTCCCCTAATCCTAAACCGTACGCTGACACTAACCCGCGCCCTCACACGTACGCTCCCCCTAAAGCGTTGTCGTGCCCTCACCTGGACCCTAAACCGTCCCCGTCCGCTAACCCTAACCCTAGCCCGAACCGTAACCCTAACCCTTCCCCGAAGCCTGACCCTCACCCGTCCCCTAATCCTAACCCGTACGCTGACACTAACCCGCGCCCTCACACGTACGCTCCCCCTAAAGCGTTGTCGTGCCCTCACCTGGACCCTAAACTGTCCCCGTACCCTAACCCTAACCCTAGCCCGAACCCTAACACTAACCCTTCCCCGAAGCCTGACGCTCACCTGTCCCCTAATCCTAACCCGAAGGCTGACACTAACCCGCGCCCTCACACGTACGCTCCCCCTAACACGTTGTCGTGCCCTCACCTGGACCCTAAACCGTCCCCGTCCCCTAACCCTAACCCTAGCCCTAACCCTAACCCTAACCCTTCCCCGAAGCCTGACCCTCACCCGTCCCCTAATCCTAACCCATACGCTGACACTAACCCGCGCCCTCACACGTACGCTCCCCCTAAAGCGTTGTCGTGCCCTCACCTGGACCCTAAAACGTCCCCGTCCCCTAACCCTAACCCTAGCCCGAACCCTAACCCCAACCCTTCCCCGAAGCCTGACCCTCACCCGTCCCCTAATCCTAACCCGTACGCTGACACTAACCCGCGCCCTCACACGTACGCTCCCCCGAAAGCATTGTCGTGCCCTCACCTGGAACCTAAACCGTCCCCGTCCCCTAACCCTAACCCTAGCCCGAAACCTAATCCTAACCCTTCCCCGAAGCCTGACCCTCACCCGTCACCTAATCCTAACCCGTACGCGGACACTAACCCGCGCCCTCACACGTACGCTCCCCCTAAAGTGTTGTCGTGCCCTCACCTGGCCCCTAAACCGTCCCCGTCCCCTAACCCTAACCCTAGCCTGAACCCTAACCCTAACCCTTACCCGAAGCCTGACCCTCACCCGTCCCCTAATCCTAACCCGTACGCTGACACTAACCCGCGCCCTCACACGTACGCTCCCCCTAAAGCGTTGTCGTGCCCTTACCTGGACCCTAAACCGTCCCCGTCCCCTAACCCTAAGCCTAGACCGAACCCTAACCCTAACCCTTCCCCGAAACCTGACCCTCACCCGTCCCCTAATCCTAACCCGTACGCTGACACTAACCCACGCCCTCACACGTACGCTCCCCCTAAAGTGTTGTCGTACCCTCACCTGAACCCTAAACCCTCCCCGTCCCCTAACCCTAACCCTAGCCCGAACCCTAACCCTAACCCTTTCCCGAAGCCTGACCCTCACCCTTCCCCTAATCCTAACCCGTACGCTGACACTAACCCGCGCCCTCACAGCGACGCTCCCCCTAAAACATTGTCGTGCCCTCACCTGGACCCTAAACCGTCCCCGTCCCTTAACCCTAACCCTAGCCCTAACCGTAACCCTAACACTTCCCCGAAGCCTGACCCTCACACGTCCCCTAATCCTAACCCGTACGCTGACACTAACCCGCACCCTCACACGTACACTCTCCCTAAAGCGTTGTCGTGCCCTCACCTGGACCCTAAACCGTCCCCATCCCCTAACCCTAACTCTAGCCCGAACCCTAACCCTAAAACTTCCCCGAAGCCTGACTCTCAACCGTCCCCTAATCCTAAACCGTACGCTGACACTAACCCGCGCCCTCACACGTACGCTCCCCCTAAAGCGTTGTCGTGCCCTCACCTGGACCCTAAACCGTCCCCGTCCGCTAACCCTAACCGTAGCCCGAACCGTAACCCTAACACTTCCCCGAAGCCTGACCCTCACCCGTCCCCTAATCCTAACCCGTACGCTGACACTAACCCGCGCCCTCACACGTACGCTCCCCCTAAAGCGTTGTCGTGCCCTCACCTGGACCCTAAACTGTCCCCGTCCCCTAACCCTAACCCTAGCCCGAACCCTAACACTAACCCTTCCCCGAAGCCTGACCCTCACCTGTCCCCTAATCCTAACCCGAATGCTGACACTAACCCGCGCCCTCACACGTACGCTCCCCCTAACACGTTGTCGTGCCCTCACCTGGACCCTAAACCGTCCCCGTCCCCTAACCCTAACCCTAGCCCTAACCCTAACCCTAACCCTTCCCCGAAGCCTGACCCTCACCCGTCCCCTAATCCTAACCCATACGCTGACACTAACCCGCGCCCTCACACGTACGCTCCCCCTAAAGCGTTGTCGTGCCCTCACCTGGACCCTAAAACGTCCCCGTCCCCTAACCCTAACCCTAGCCCGAACCCTAACCCTAACCCTTCCCCGAAGCCTGACCCTCACCCTTCCCCTAATCCTAACCCGTACGCTGACACTAACCCGTGCCCTCACACGTACGCTCCCCCGAAAGCATTGTCGTGCCCTCACCTGGACCCTAAACCGTCCCCGTCCCCTAACCCTAACCCTAGCCCGAAACCTAACCCTAACACTTCCCCGAAGCCTGACCCTCACCCGTCCCCTAATCCTAAACCGTACGCTGACACTAACACGCGCCCTCACACGTACGCTCCCCCTAAAGTGTTGTCGTGCCCTCACCTGGACCCTAAACCGTCCCCGTCACCTAACCCTAACCCTAGCCCGAACCCTAACCCTAACACTTCCCCGAAGCCTGACCCTCACCCGTCCCCTAATCCTAACCCGTACGCTGACACTAACCCGCGCCCTCACACGTACGCTCCCCCTAAAGCGTTGTCGTGCCCTCACCTGGACCCTAAACCGTCCCCATCCCCTAACCCGAACCCTAGCCCGAACCCTAACCCTAACCCTTCCCCGAAGCCTGACCCTCACCCGTCCCCTAATCCTAACCCGTACGCTGACACTAACCCGTGCCCTCACACGTACGCTCCCCCTGAAGCGTTGTCGTGCCCTCACATGGACCCTAAACCGTCCCCATCCCCTAACGCTAACCCTAGCCCGAACCCTAACCCTAACCCTTCCCCGAAGCCTGACCCTCACCCGTCCCCTAATCCTAACCCGTACGTTGACACTAACCCGCGCCCTCACACGTACGCACCCCTAAAGCGTTGTGGTACCCTCACCTGGACCCTAAACCGTCCCCGTCCCCTAACCCTAAGCCCAGCCCGAACCCTAACCCTAAACCTTTCCCGAAGCCTGACCCTCACCCGTCCCCTAATCCTAAACCGTACGCTGACACTATCCCACGCCCTCACACGTACGCTCCCCCTAAAGCGTTGTCGTGCCCTCACCTGGACCGTAAACCGGCCCCCTCCACTAACCCTAACCCTAGCCCGAACCCTAACCCTAACCATTCCCCGAAGCCTGACCCTCACCGATCCCCTAATCCTAACCCGTACGCTGACACTAACCCGCGCCCTCACACGTACGCTCCCCCTAAAGCGTTGTCGTGCCCTCACCTGGACCCTAAACCGTCCCCGTCCCCTAACCCTAACCCTAGCCCGAACCCTAGCCCTAACCCTTCGCCGAAGCCTGACCCTCACCCGTCCCCTAATCCTAAACCGTACGCTGACACTAACCCGCGCCCTCACACGTACGCTCCCCCTAAAGCGTTGTCGTGCCCTCACCTGGACCCTAAACCGTCCCCGTCCCCTAACCCTAACCCTAGCCCGAACCCTAACCCTAACACTTCCCCGAAGCCTGACCCTCACCCGTCCCCTAATCCTAACCCGTACGCTGACACTAACCCGCGCCCTCACACGTACGCTCCACCTAAAGCATTGTCGTGCCCTCACCTGGACCCTAAACCGTCCCCGTCCCCTAACCCTAACCCTAGCCCGAACCCTAACCGTAACCCTTCCCCGAAGCCTGACCCTCACCCGTCCCCTAATCCTAACCCGTACGCTGACACTAACCCGCGCCCTCACACGTACGCTCCCCCTAAAGCGTTGTCGTGCCGTCACCTGGACCCTAAACATTCCCGTCCCCTAACCCTAACCCTAGCCCGAAACCTAACCCTAACCCTTCCCCGAAGCCTGACCCGCATCCATCCCCTAATCCTAACCCGAACGCTGACACTAACACGCGCCCTCACACGTACACTCCCCCTAAAGCGTTGTCGTGCCCTCACCTGGACCCTAAACCGTCCCTGTCCCCTAAGCCTAACCCTAGCCCGAACCCTAACCCTAACCCTTCCACGAAGCCTGACCCTCACCCGTCCCCTAATCCCAAACCGTACACTGACACTAACCCGCGCCCTCACACGTACGCTCCCCCTAAAGCGTTGTTTTGCCCTCAGTTGGCCCCTAAACCGTGCCCGTACCGTAACCCTAAACCTAGCCCGAACCCTAACGCTAACACTTCCCCGAAGCCTGACCCTCACCCGTCCCCTAATCTTAACCCGTACGCTGACACTAACCCACGCCCCCACACGTACGCTCCCCCTAAAGCGTTGTCGTGCCCTCACCTGGACCCTCAACCGTCCCCGTCCCCTAACCCTAACCCTAGTCCGAACCCTAACCCTAACCCTTCCCCGAAGCCTGAACCTCACCTGTCCCCTAATCCTAACCCGTACGCTGACACTAACCCGCGCCCTCACACATACGCTCCCCCTAAAGCGATGTCGTACCCTCACCTGGACCCTAAACCGTCCCCGTCCCCTAACCCTAACCCTAGCCCGAACCCTAACCCTAACCCTTCCCCGAAGCCTGACCCTCACCCGTCCCCTAATCCTAACCCGTACGCTGACACTAACCCGCGCCCTCACACGTACGCTCCCCCTAAAGCGTTGTCGTGCCCTCACCTGGACCCTAAACCGTCCCCGTCCCCTAACCCTAACCCTAGCCCGAACCCTATCCCTAACCCTTCCCCGAAGCCTGACCCTCACTCTTCCTCTAATCCTAACCCGTACGCTGACACTAACCCACGCACTCACAGGTACGCTCCCCCTAAAGCGTTGTCGTGCCCTCACCTGGACCCTAAACCGTCCCCGTCCCCTAACCCAAACACTAGCCCGAACCCTAACCCTAACCCTTCCCTGAAGCCTGACCCTCACCTGTCCACTAATCCTAACCCGTACACTGACACTAACCCGCGCCCTCACAGGTACGCTCCCCCTAAAGTGTTGTCGTACCCTCACCTGGACTCTAAACCGTCCCCGTCCCTTAACCCTATCCGTAGCCCGAACCCTAACCCTAACCCTTCCCCGAAGCCTGACCCTCACCCGTCCCCTAATCCTAACCCGTACGCAGACACTAACCCGCGCCCTCACACGTACGCTCCCCCTAAAGCGTTGTCGTGTCCTCACCTGGATCCTAAACCGTCCCCGTCCCCTAACCCTAACCCTAGCCCGAACCCTAACCCTAACCCTTCCCCGAAGCCTGACTCTCATCCTAATCCTAACCCGTACGCTGACACTAACCCGCGCCCTCACACGTACGCTCCCCCGAAAGCATTGTCGTGCCCTCACCTGGACCCTAAACCGTCCCCGTCCCCTAACCCTAACCCTAGTCCGAAACCTAACCCTAACCCTTCCCCGAAGCCTGACCCTCACCCGTCCCCTAATCCTAAACCGTACGCTGACACTAACACGCGCCCTCACACGTACGCTCCCCCTAAAGTGTTGTCGTGCCCTCACCTGGACCCTAAACCGTCCCCGTCACCTAACCCTAACCCTAGCCCAAACCCTAACCCTAACACTTCCCCGAAGCCTGACCCTCACCCGTCCCCTAATCCTAACCCGTACGCTGACACTAACCCGCGCCCTCACACGTACGCTCCCCCTAAAGCGTTGTCGTGCCCTCACCCGGACCCTAAACCGTCCCCATCCCCTAACCCGAACCCTAGCCCGAACCCTAACCCTAACCCTTCCCCGAAGCCTGACCCTCACCCGTCCCCTAATCCTAACCCGTACGCTGACACTAACCCACGCGCTCACACGTACGCTCCCCCTAAAGCGTTGTCGTACCCTCACCTGGACCCTAAACCGTCCCCGTCCCCGAACCCGAAGCCTAGCCCGACCCTAACCCTAACCCTTCCCCGAAGCCTGAACCTCACCCGTCCCCAATCCTAAACTGTACGCTGTCACTATCCCGCGCCCTCACACGTACGCTCCCCCTAAAGTGTTGTCGTACCCTCACCTGGACCCTAAACCGTCCCCGTGCCCTAAGCCTAACCCTAGCCCGAACCCTAACCCTAAATCTTCCCCGAAGCCTGACCCTCACCCGTCCCCTAATCCCAACCCGTACGCTGACACTAACCTGCGCCCTCACACGTACGCTCCCCCTAAAGCATTGTTTTGCCCTCACCTGGACCCTAAACCGTGCCGGTCCCGTAAAACTAAACCTAGCCCGAACCCTAACCCTAACACTTCCCCGAAGCCTGACCCTCACCCGTCCCCTAATCCCAACCCGTACGCTGACACTAACCCACGCCCCCACACGTACGCTCCCCCTAAAGCGTTGTCGTGCCCTCACCTGGACCCTCAACCGTCCCCGTCCCCTAACCCTAACCATAGCCCGAACCCTAACCCTAACCATTCCCCGAAGCCTGACCCTCACTGATCCCCTAATCCTAACCCGTACGCTGACACTAACCCGCACCCTCACACGTACGCTCCCCCTAAAGCGTTGTCGTGCCCTCACCTGGACCCTAAACCGTCCCCATCCCCTAACCCTAACCCTAGCCCGAACCCTAACCCTAACACTTCCCCGAAGCCTGACCCTCACCCGTCCACTAATCCTAACCCGTACGCTGACACTAAACCACGCCCTCACACGTACGCTCCCCCTAAAGCGTTGTCGTACCCTCACCTGGACCCTAAACCGTCCCCGTCCCCTAACCCTAAGCCTAGTCCGAACCCTAACCCTAACCCTTCCCCGAAGCCTGACCCTCACCCGTCCCCTAATCCTAAACCGTACGCTGACACTATCCCGTGCCCTCACACGTACGCTCCCCCTAAAGTGTTGTCATACCCTCACCTGGACCCTAAACCGTCCCCGTCCCCTAACCCTAACCCTAGCCCGAACCCTAACCCTAACACTTCCCCGAAGGCTGACCCTCACCCGTCCCCTAATCCTAACCCGTACGCTGACACTAACCCGCGCCCTCACACGTACGCTCCCCCTAAAGCGTTGTCGTACCATCACTTGGACCCTAAATCGTCCCCGTCCCCTAACCCGAACCCTAGCCCGAACCCTAACCCTAACCCTTCCCCGAAGCCTGACCCTCACCCGTCCCCTAATCCCAAACCGTACAGTGACACTAACCCGCGCCCTCACACGTACGCTCCCCCTAAAGCGTTGTCGTGCCCTCACCTGGACCCTAAACTGTCCCCGTCCCCTAACCCTAACCCTAGCCCGAAGCCTAACACTAACCCTTCCCCGAAGCCTGACCCTCACCTGTCCCCTAATCCTAACCCGAATGCTGACACTAACCCGCGCCCTCACACGTACGCTCCCCCTAAAGCGTTGTTTTGCCCTCACCTGGACCCTAAACCGTCCCCGTCCCTTAAGCCAAACCCTAGCCCGAACCCTAACCCTAACCCTTCCCCGAAGCCTGACACTCACCCGTCCCCTAATCCCAACCCGTACGCTGACACTAACCCGCGCCCTCACACGTACTCTCCCCCTAAAGCGTTGTTTTCCCCTCACCTGGCCCCTAAACCGTGCCCGTCACGTAACCCTAAACCTAGCCCGAACCCTAACCCTAACCCTTCCCCGAAGCCTGACCCTCACCCGTCCCCTAATCCCAACCCGTACGCTGACACTAACCCACGCCCCCACACGTACGCTCCCCCTAAAGCGTTGTCGTACCCATACCTGGACCCTAAACCGTCCCCGTCCCCTAAGCCTAACCCTAGCCCGAACCCTAACCCTAACCCTTCCCCGAAGCCTGACCCTCACCCGTCCCCTAATCCTAAACCGTACGCTGACACTATCCCGCGCCCTCACACGTACGCTCCCCCTAATGCGTTGTCGTGCCCTCACCTGGACCCTAAACCGTCCCCGTCCCCTAACCCTAACCCTAGCCCGAACCCTAACCCTAAACCTTCCCCGAAGCCTGACCCTCACACGTCCCCTAATCCTAACCCGTACCCTGACACTAAACCGCGCCCTCACACGTACGCTCCCCCTACAGCGTTGTCGTGCCCTCACCTGGACCCTAAACCGTCCCCGTCCCCTAACCCTAAGCCTAGACCGAACCCTAACCCTAACCCTTCCCCGAAGCCTGACCCTCACCCGTCCCCTAATCCTAACCCGTACGCTGACACTAACCCACGCCCTCACACGTACGCTCCCCCTAAAGCGTTGTCGTACCCTCACCTGAACCCTAAACCGTCCCCGTCCCCTAACCCTAACCCTAGCCCGAATCCTAACCCTAACCCTTCCCCGAAGCCTGACCCTCACCCGTCCCCTAATCCTAAACCGTACGCTGACACTAACCTGCGCCCTCACACGTACGCTCCCCCTAAAGCGTTGTCGTGCCCTCACCTGGACCCTAAACCGTCCCCGTCCCCTAACCCTAACCCTAGACTGAACCCTAACCCTAACCCTTCTCCGAAGCCTGACCCTCACCCGTCCCCTAATCCTAACCCGTACACGGACACTAACCCGCGCCCTCACACGTACGCTCCCCCTAAAGCGTTGTCGTGCCCTCACCTGGCCTCTAAACAGTCCCCGTCCCCTAACCCTAACCCTAGCCTGAACCGTAACCCTAACCCTTCCCCGAAGCCTGACCCTCACCCGTCCCCTAATCCTAACCCGTACGCTGACACTAACCCACGCCCTCACACGTACGCTCCCCCTAAAACGTTGTCGTCCCCTCACCTGGACCCTAAACCGTCCCCGTCTCCTAACCCTAACCCTAGCCCGAACCGTAACCCTAACCCTTCCCCGAAGCCTGACCCTCACCCGTAACCTAATCCTAACCCATAAGCTGACACTAACCTGCACCCTCACACGTACGCTCCCCCTAAAGCGTTGTTGTGCCCTCACCTGGACCCTAAACCGTCCCCGTCCCCTAACCCTAACCCTAGCCCGAACCCTAACCCTAACCCTTCCCCGAAGCCTGACCCTCACCCGTCCCCTTATCCTAACCCGTACGCTGACACTAACCCGCGCCCTCACACGTACGCTCCCCCTAAAGCGTTGTCGTGCCCTCACCTGGACCCTAAACCGTCCCCGTCCCCTAACCCTAACCCTAGCCCGAACCCTAACCCTAACCCTTCCCCGAAGCCTGACCCTCACCCGTCACCTAATCCTAAACCGTACGCTGACACTATCCCGCGCCCTCACACGTACGCTCCCCCTAAAGCGTTCTCGTGCCCTCACCTGGACCCTAAACCGTCCCCGTCCCCTAACCCTAACCCTAGCCCGAACCCTAACCCTAACCCTTCCCCGAAGCCTGACACTCACCCGTCCCCTAATCCTAACCCGTACGCTGACACTAACCCGCGCCCTCATACGTACGCTCCCCCTAAAACGTTGTCGTGCCCTCACCTGGACCCTAAACCGTCCCCGTCCACTAACCCTAACCCTAGCCCTAACCGTAACCCTAACCCTTCCCCGAAGCCTGACCCTAACACGTCCCCTAATCCTAACCCGTACTCTGACACTAACCCACGCCCTCACACGTACGCTCCCCCTAAAGCGTTGTCGTACCCTCACCTGGACCCTAAACCGTCCCCGTCCCCTAACCCTAACCCTAGCCCGAACCCTAACCCTAACCCTACCCCGAAGCTTGACCCTCACCCGTCCCCTAATCCTAAACCGTACGCTGACACTAACCCGCACCCTCATACGTACGCTCCCCCTAAAACGTTGTCGTGCCCTCACCTGGACCCTAAACCGTCCCCGTCCACTAACCCTAACCCTAGCCCTAACCGTAACCCTAACCCTTCCCCGAAGCCTGACCCTAACACGTCCCCTAATCCTAACCCGTACTCTGACACTAACCCGCGCCCTCACACGTACGCTCCCCCTAAAGCGTTGTCGTACCCTCACCTGGACCCTAAACCGTCCCCGTCCCCTAACCCTAACCCTAGCCCGAACCCTAACCCTAACGCTTCCCCGAATCCTGACCCTCACCCGTCCCCTAATCCTAACCCGTACGCTGACACTAACCCGCGCCCTCACACGTACGCTCCCCCTAAAGCGTTGTCATGCCCTCACCTGGACCCTAAACCGTCCACGTCCCCTAACCCTAACCCTAGCCCGAACCCTAACCCTAACCCTTCCCCGAAGCCTGACCCTCACCCGTCCCCTAATCCTAAACCGTACGCTGACACTATCCCGCGCCCTCACACGTACGCTCCCCCTAAAGCGTTGTCGTGCCCTCACCTGGACCCTAAACCGTCCCCGTCCCCTAACCCTAACCCTAGCCCGAAACCTAACCATAACCCTTCCCCGAAGCCTGACCTTCACCCTAATCCTAACCCGTACGCTGACACTAACCCGCGCCCTCACACGTACGCTCCCCCTAAAGCGGTGTCGTGCCCTCACCTGGACCCTAAACCGTCCCCGTCCCCTAACCCTAACCCTAGCCCGAACCCTAACCCTAACCCTTCCCCGAAGCCTGACCCTCACCCGTCCCCTAATCCTAACCCGTACGCTGACAGTAACCCGCGCCCTCACACGTACGCTACCCCTAAAGCGTTGTCGTGCCCTCACCTGGACCCTAAACCGTCCCCGTCCCCTAACCCTAACCCTAGCCCGAACCCTAACCCTAACACTTCCCCGAAGCCTGACCCTCACCCGTCCCCTAATCCTAACCCGTACGCTGACACTAACCCGCGCCCTTACACGTACGCTCATCCTAAAGCGTTGTCGTGCCCTCACCTAGACCCTAAACTGTCCCCGTATCCTAACCCTAAACCTACCCCGAACCCTAACACTAACCCTTCCCCGAAGCCTGACCCTCACCTGTCCCCTAATCCTAACCCGAATGCTGACACTAACCCGCGCCCTCACACGTACGCTCCCCCTAACACGTTGTCGTGCCCTCACCTGGACCCTAAACCGTCCCCGTCCCCTAACCCTAACCCTAGCCCTAACCCTAACCCTAACCCTTCCCCGAAGCCTGACCCTCACCCGTCCCCTAATCCTAACCCGTACGCTGACACTAACCTGCACCCTCACACGTACGCTCCCCCTAACACGTTGTCGTGCCCTCACCTGGACCCTAAACCGTCCCCGTCCCCTAACCCTAACCCTAGCCCGAACCGTAACCCTAACCCTTCTCCGAAGCCTGACCCTCACCTGTCCCCTAATCCTAACCCGTACGCTGACAGTAACCCGGGCCCTCACACGTACGCTCCCCCTAAAGCGCTGTCGTACCCTCACCTGGACCCTAAACCGTCCCCGTCCCCTAACCCTAACCCTAGCCCGAACCCTAACCCTAACCCTTCCCCGAAGCCTGACCCTCACCCGTCCCCTAATCCTAACCTGTACGCTGACACTAACCCGCGCCTTCACACGTACGCTCCCCCTAAAGCGTTGGCGTGCCCCCTCCTGGACCCTAAACCGTCCCCGTCCCCTAACCCTAACCCTAGCCCGAACCCTAACCCTAACCCTTGCCCGAAGCCTGACCCTCACACTAATCCTAACCCGTACGCTGACACTAACCCGCGCCCTCACACGTACGCTCCCCCTAAAGCGTTGTCGGGCCCTCATCTGGACCCTAAACCGTCCCCGTCCCCTAACCCTAACCCTAGCCCGAACCCTAACCCTAAACCTTCCCCGAAGCCTGACCCTCACCCGTCCCCTAATCCTAACCCGTACGCTGACACTAACCCACGCCCTCACACGTACGCTCCCCCTAAAGCGTTGTCGTGCCCTCACCTGGACCCTAAACCGTGCCCATCCCCTAACCATAAGCCTAGCCCGAACCCTAACCCTAACCCTTCCCCGAAGCCTGACCCTCACCCCTCCCTTAATCCTAACCCGTACCCTGACACTAAACCGCGCCCTCACACGTACGCTCCCCCTAAAGCGTTGACGTGCCCTCACCTGGACCCTAAACCGTCCCCGTCCCCTAACCCTAACCCTAGCCCTAACCGTAACCCTAACCCTTCCCCGAAGCCTGAGCCTCACCCGTCCCCTAATCCTAACCCGTACGCTGACACTAACCCGCACCCTCACACGTATGCTCCCCCTAAAGCGTTGTCGTGCCTTCACCTGGACCCTAAACCGTCCCCGTCCCCTAACCCTAAGCCTAGCCCGAACCCTAACCCTAACCCTTCCCCGAAGCCTGACCCTCACCCGTCCCCTAATCCTAAACCGTACGCTGACACTAACCCGCGCTCTCACACGTACGCTCCCCCTAAAGCGTTGTCGTTCCCTCACCTGGACCCTAAACCGTCCCCGTCCCCTAACCCTAACCCTAGCCTGAACCCTAACCCTAACCCTTCCCCGAAGCCTGACCCTCACCCGTCCCCTAATCCTAACCCGTACGTGGACACTAACCCGCGCCCTCACACGTACGCTCCCCCTAAAGCGTTGTTGTGCCCTCACCTGGACCCTAAACCGTCCCCGTCCCCTAACCCTAACCCTAGCTCGAACCGTAACCCTAACACTTCTCCGAAGCCTGACCCTCACCCGTCCACTAATCCTAACCCGTACGCTGACACTAACCCGCGCCCTCACACGTACGCTCCGCCTAAAGCGTTGTTTTGCCCTCACCTGGACCCTAAACCGTCCCTGTCCCCTAAGCCTAACCCTAGCCCGAACCCTAACCCTAACCCTTCCCCGAAGCCTGACCCTCACCCGTCCCCTAATCCCAACCCGGACGCCGACACTAACCCGCGCCCTCACACGTACGCTCCCCCTAAAGCGTTGTTTTGCCCTCAGCTGGCCCCTAAACCGTGCCCGTCCCGTAACCCTAAACCTAGCCCGAACCCTAACGCTAACCCTTCCCTGAAGCCTGACCCTCACCCGTCCCCTAATCCCAATCCGTACGCTGACACTAACCCACGCCCCCACACGTACGCTCCCCCTAAAGCGTTGTCGTGCCCTCACCTGGACCCTCAACCGTCCCCGTCCCCTAACCCTAACCCTAGTCCGAACCCTAACCCTAACACTTCCCCGAAGCCTGACCCTCACCTGTCCCCTAATCCTAACCCGTACGCTGACACTAACCCGCGCCCTCACACGTACGCTCCCCCTAAAGCGCTGTCGTACACTCACCTGGACCCTAAACCGTCCCCGTCCCCTAACCCTAACCCTAGCCCGAACCCTAACCCTAACCCTTCCCCGAAGCCTGACCCTCACCCGTCCCCTAATCCTAACCTGTACGCTGACACTAACCCGCGCCTTCACACGTACGCTCCCCCTAAAGCGTTGGCGTGCCCTCTCCTGGACCCTAAACCGTCCAAGTCCCCTAACCCTAACCCTAGCCCAAACCCTAACCCTAACCCTTCCCCGAAGCCTGACCCTCACCCTAATCCTAACCCGTACGCTGACACTAACCCGCGCCCTCACACGTACGCTCCCCCTAAAGCGTTGTCGTGCCCTCATCTGGAACCTAAACCGTCCCCGTCCCCTAACCCTAACCCTAGCCCGAACCCTAACCCTAAACCTTCCCCGAAGCCTGACCCTCACCCGTCCCCTAATCCTAACCCGTACGCTGACACTAACCCACGCCCTCACACGTACGCTCCCCCTAAAGCGTTGTCGTGCCCTCACCTGGACCCTAAACTGTGCCCATCCCCTAACAATAAGCCTAGCCCGAACCCTAACCCTAACCCTTCCCCGAAGCCTGACCCTCACCCCTCCCTTAATCCTAACCCGTACCCTGACACTAAACCGCGCCCTCACACGTACGCTCCCCCTAAAGCGTTGTCGTGCCCTCACCTGGACCCTAAACCGTCCCCGTCCCCTAACCCTAACCCTAGACCGAACCCTAACCCTAACCCTTCCCCGAATCCTGACCCTCACCCGTCCCCTAATCCTAAACCGTACGCTGACACTAACCCGCACCCTCACATGTACGCTCCCCCTAAAGCGTTGTCGTGCCCTCACCTGGACCCTAAACCGTCCCCGTCCCCTAACCCTAACCCTAGCCCTAACCGTAACCCTAACCCTTCCCCGAAGCCTGACCCTCACCCGTCCCCTAATCCTAAACCGTACGCTGACACTAACCCGCGCCCTCACACGTATGCTCCCCCTAAAGCGTTGTCGTGCCCTCACCTGGACCCTAAACCGTCCCCGTCCCCTAACCCTAAGCCTAGCCCGAACCCTAACCCTAACACTTCCCCGAAGCCTGACCCTCACCCGTCCCCTAATCCTAAACCGTACGCTGACACTAACCCGCGCTCTCACACGTACGCTCCCCCTAAAGCGTTGTCGTGCCCTCACCTGGACCCTAAACCGTCCCCGTCCCCTAACCCTAACCCTAGCCCGAACCCTAACCCTAACCCTTCCCCGAAGCCTGACCCTCACCCGTCCCCTAATCCTAACCCGTACGCTGACACTAACCCGTGCCCTCACACGTACGCTCCCCCTAAAGCATTGTCGTGCCCTCACCTGGCCCCTAAACCGTCCCCGTCCCCTAAACCTAACCCTAGCCTGAACCCTAACACTAACACTTCCCCGAAGCCTGACCCTCACCCGTCCCCTAATCCTAACCCGTACGCTGACACTAACCCGCGCCCTCACACGTACGCTCCCCTAAAACGTTGTCGTCCCCTCACCTGGACCCTAAACCGTCCCCGTCTCCTAACCCTAACCCTAGCCCGAACCGTAACCCTAACCCTTCCCCAAAGCCTGACCCTCACCCGTCCCCTAATCCTAACCCGTACGCTGACACTAACCCGCGCCCTCACACGTACGCTCCCCCTAAAGCGTTGTCGTGCCCTCACCTGGACCCTAAACCATCCCCGTCCCCTAACCCTAACCCTAGCCCGAACCCTAACCCTAACACTTCCCCGAAGCCTGACCCTCACTCTTCCTCTAATCCTAACCCGTACGCTGACACTAACCCACGCACTCACACGTACGCTCCCCCTAAAGCGTTGTTGTGCCCTCACCTGGACCCTAAACCGTCCCCGTCCCCTAACCCTTACACTAGCCCGAACCCTAACCCTAACCCTTCCCCGAAGCCTGACACTCACCAGTCCCCTAATCCTAACCTGTACGCTGACACTAACCCGCGCCCTCACACGTACGCTCCCCCTAAAGCATTGTCGTGCCCTCACCTGGACCCTAAACCGTCCCCGTCCCCTAACCCTAACCCTAGCCGGAACCGTAACCCTAACACTTCCTCGAAGCCTGACCCTCACCCGTCCCCTAATCCTAACCCGTACGCTGACACTAACCCGCGCCCTCACACGTACGCTCCCCCGAAAGCGTTGTCGTGTCCTCACCTGGACCCTAAACCGTCCCCATCCCCTAACCCTAACCCTAGCCAGAACCCTATCCCTAACCCTTCCCCGAAGCCTTACCCTCACCCGTCCACTAATCCTAACCCGTACGCTGACACTAACCCGCGCCCTCACACGTACGCTCCCCCTAAAGGGTTGTCGTACCCTCACCTGGACCCTAAACCTTCCCCGTCCCCTAACCCTAAGCCTAGTACGAACCCTAACCCTAACCCTTCCCCGAAGCCTGACACTCACCCGTGCCCTAATCCTAAACCGTACGCTGACACTATCCCGTGCCCTCACACGTACGCTCCCCCTAAAGTGTTGTCATACCCTCACCTGGACCCTAAACCGTCCCCGTCCCCTAACCCTAAACCTAGCCCAAAACCTAACCCTAACGCTTCCCTGAAGCCTGACCTTCACCCGTCCCCTAATCCTAACCCGTACGCTGACAATAAACCACGCCCTCACATGTACGCTCCCCCTAAAGCGTTGTCGTGCCCTCACCTGGACCCTAAACCGTCCCCGTCCCCTAACCCTAACCCTAGACCGAACCCTAACCCTAACCCTTCCCCGAATCCTGACCCTCACCCGTCCCCTAATCCTAAACCGTACGCTGACACTAACCCGCACCCTCACATGTACGCTCACCCTAAAGCGTTGTCGTGCCCTCACCTGGACCCTAAACCGTCCCCGTCCCCTAAACCTAACCCTAGCCCTAACCGTAACCCTAACCCTTCCCCGAAGCCTGACCCTCACCCGTCCCCTAATCCTAAACCGTACGCTGACACTAACCCGCGCCCTCACACGTATGCTCCCCCTAAAGCGTTGTCGTGCCCTCACCTGGACCCTAAACCGTCCCCGTCCCCTAACCCTAAGCCTAGCCCGAACCCTAACCCTAACACTTCCCCGAAGCCTGACCCTCACCCGTCCCCTAATCCTAAACCGTACGCTGACACTAACCCGTGCCCTCACACGTACGCACCCCCTAAAGCATTGTCGTGCCCTCACCTGGCCCCTAAACCGTCCCCGTCCCCTAAACCTAACCCTAGCCTGAACCCTAACACTAACCCTTCCCCGAAGCCTGACCCTCACCCGTCCCCTAATCCTAACCCGTACGCTGACACTAACCCGCGCCCTCACACGTACGCTCCCCCTAAAACGTTGTCGTCCCCTCACCTGGACCCTAAACCGTCCCCGTCTCCTAACCCTAACCCTAGCTCGAACCGTAACCCTAACCCTTCCCCGAAGCCTGACCCTCACCCGTCCCCTAATCCTAACCCGTACGCTGACACTAACCCGCGCCCTCACACGTACGCTCCCCCTAAAGCGTTGTCGTGCCCTCACCTGGACCCTAAACCGTCCCCGTCGCCTAACCCTAACCCTAGCCCGAACCCTAACCCTAACACTTCCCCGAAGCCTGACCCTCACTCTTCCTCTAATCCTAACCCGTACGCTGACACTAACCCACGCACTCACACGTACGCTCCCCCTAAAGCGTTGTTGTGCCCTCACCTGGACCCTAAACCGTCCCCGACCCCTAACCCTAACCCTAGCCCGAACCCTAACCCTAACCCTTCCCCGAAGCCTGACACTCACCCGTCCCCTAATCCTAACCCGTACGCTGACACTAACCCGCGCCCTCACACGTACGCTCCCCGTAAAGCGTTGTCGTGCCCTCACCTGGACCCTAAACCGTCCCCGTCCCCTAACCCTAACCCTAGCCCGAAACCTAACCATAACCCTTCCCCGAAGCCTGACCCTCACCCTAATCCTAACCCGTACGCTGACACTAACCCGCGCCCTCACACGTACGCTCCCCCTAAAGCGTTGTCGTGCCCTCACCTGGACCCTAAACCGTCCCCGTCCCCTAACCCTAAGCCTAGCCCGAACCCTAACCCTAACACTTCCCCGAAGCCTGACCCTTACCCGTCCCCTAATCCTAAACCGTACGCTGACACTAACCCGCGCCTTCACACGTACGCTCCCCCTAAAGCGTTGTCGTGCCCTCACCTGAACCCTAAACCGTCCCCGATCCCTAACCCTAACCCTAGCCCGAACCCTAACCCTAACACTTCCCCGAAGCCTGACCCTCACCCGTCCCCTAATCCTAACCCTTACGCTGACACTAACCTGCGCCCTCACACATACGCTCCCCCTAAAGCGTTGTCGTGCCCTCACCTGGACCCTCAACCGGCCCCCTCCCCTAACCCTAACCCTAGCCCGAACCCTAACCCTAAATCTTCCCCGAAGCCTGACCCTCACCCGTCCCCTAATCCTATCCCGTACGCAGACACTAACCCGCGCCCTCACACGTACGCTCCCCTAAAACGTTGTCGTGCCCTCACCTGGACCCTAAACCGTCCCCGTCCCCTAACCCTAACCCTAGCCCGAACCGTAACCCTAACCCTTCCCCGAAGCCTGACCCTCAACCGTCCCCTAATCCTAACCCGTACGCTGACACTAACCCGTGCCCTCACACGTACGCTCCCCCTAAAGCGTTGTCGTGCCCTCACGTGGACCCTAAACCGTCCCCGTCCCCTAACGCTAACCCTAGCCCGAACCCTAACCCTAACCCTTCCCCGAAGCCTGACCCTCACCCGTCCCCTAATCCTAACCCGTACGTTGACACTAACCCGCGCCCTCACACGTACGCACCCCTAAAGCGTTGTGGTACCCTCACCTGGACCCTAAACCGTCCCCGTCCCCTAACCCTAAGCCTAGCCCGAACCCTAACCCTAACCCTTCCCCGAAGCCTGATCCTCACCCGTCCCCTAATCCTAAACCGTACGCTGACACTATCCCACGCCCTCACACGTACGCTCCCCCTAAAGCATTGTCGTGCCCTCACCTGGACCCTAAACCGTCCCCGTCCCCTAACCCTAACCCTAGCCCGAACCCTAACTCTAACCCTTCCCCGAAGCCTGACACTCACCCGTCCCCTAATCCTAACCCGTACGCTGACACTAACCCGCGCCCTCACACGTACGCTCCCCCTAAAGCGTTGTCGTGCCCTCACCTGGACCCTAAACCGTCCCCGTCCCCTAACCCTAACCCTAGCCCGAACCCTAACCCTAACACTTCCCCGAAGCCTGACCCTCACCCGTCCCCTAATCCTAACCCGTACGCTGACACTAACCCGCGCCCTCACACGTACGCTCCCCCTAAAGCGTTGTCGTGCCGTCACCTGGACCCTAAACATTCCCGTCCCCTAACCCTAACCCTAGCCCGAAACCTAACCCTGACCCTTCCCCGAAGCCTGACCCGCATCCGTCCCCTAATCCTAACCCGTACGCTGACACTAACACGCGCCCTCACACGTACACTCCCCCTAAAGCGTTGTCGTGCCCTCACCTGGACCCTAAACCGTCCCTGTCCCCTAAGCCTAACCCTAGCCCGAACCCTAACCCTAACCCTTCCACGAAGCCTGACCCTCACCCGTCCCCTAATCCCAACCCGTACGCTGACACTAACCCGCGCCCTCACACGTACGCTCCCCCTAAAGCGTTGTTTTGCCCTCAGCTGGCCCCTAAACCGTTCCCGTCCCGTAACCCTAAACCTAGCCCGAACCCTAACGCTAACACTTCCCCGAAGCCTGACCCTCACCCGTCCCTTAATCCCAATCCGTACGCTGACACTAACCCACGCCCCCACACGTACGCTCCCCCTAAAGCGTTGTCGTGCCCTCATCTGGACCCTCAACCGTCCCCGTCCCCTAACCCTAACCCTAGTCCGAACCCTAACCCTAACCCTTCCCCGAAGCCTGAACCTCACCTGTCCCCTAATCCTAACCCGTACGCTGACACTAACCCGCGCCCTCACACGTACGCTCCCCCTAAAGCGATGTCGTACCCTCACCTGGACCCTAAACCGTCCCCGTCCCCTAACCCTAACCCTAGCCCGAACCCTAACCCTAACCCTTCCCCGAAGCCTGACCCTCACCCGTCCCCTAATCCTAACCTGTACGCTGACACTAACCCGCGCCTTCACACGTACGCTCCCCCTAAAGCGTTGGCGTGCCCTCTCCTGGACCCTAAACCGTCCCCGTCCCCTAACCCTAACCCTAGCCTGAATCCTAACCCTAACCCTTCCCCGAAGCCTGACCCTCACCCGTCCCCTAATCCTAACCCGTACGCTGACACTAACCCGCGCCCTCACACGTACGCTCCCCCTAAAGCGTTGTCGTGCCCTCACCTGGACCCTAAACCGTCCCCGTCCCCTAACCCTAACCCTAGCCCGAACCCTATCCCTAACCCTTCCCCGAAGCCTGACCCTCACTCTTCCTCTAATCCTAACCCGTACGCTGACACTAACCCACGCACTCACAGGTACGCTCCCCCTAAAGCGTTGTCGTGCCCTCACCTGGACCCTAAACCGTCCCCATTCCCTAACACAAACACTAGCCCGAACCCTAACCCTAACCCTTCCCTGAAGCCTGACCCTCACCTGTCCCCTAATCCTAACCCGTACGCTGACACTAACCCGCGCCCTCACACGTACGCTCCCCCTAAAGTGTTGTCGTACCCTCACCTGGACTCTAAACCGTCCCCGTCCCCTAACCCTATCCGTAGCCCGAACCCTAACCCTAACCCTTCCCCGAAGCCTGACCCTCACCCGTCCCCTAATCCTAACCCGTACGCAGACACTAACCCGCGCCCTCACACGTACGCTCCCCCTAAAGCGTTGTCGTGCCCTCACCTGGATCCTAAACCGTCCCCGTCCCCTAACCCTAACCCTAGCCCGAACCCTAACCCTAACCCTTCCCAGAAGCCTGACTCTCATCCTAATCCTAACCCGTACGCTGACACTAAACCGCGCCCTCACACGTACGCTCCCCCGAAAGCATTGTCGTGCCCTCACCTGGACCCTAAACCGTCCCCGTCCCCTAACCCTAACCCTAGCCCGAAACCTAACCCTAACCCTTCCCCGAAGCCTGACCCTCACCCGTCCCCTAATCCTAAACCGTACGCTGACACTAACACGCGCCCTCACACGTACGCTCCCCCTAAAGTGTTGTCGTGCCCTCACCTGGACCCTAAACCGTCCCCGTCACCTAACCCTAACCCTAGCCCGAACCCTAACCCTAACACTTCCCCGAAGCCTGACCTTCACCCGTCCCCTAATCCTAACCCGTACGCTGACACTAACCCGCGCCCTCACACGTACGCTCCCCCTAAAGCGTTGTCGTGCCCTCACCTGGACCCTAAACCGTCCCCATCCCCTAACACGAACCCTAGCCCGAACCCTAACCCTAACCCTTCCCCGAAGCCTGACCCTCACCCGTCCCCTAATCCTAACCCGTACGCTGACACTAACCCACGCCCTCACACGTACGCTCCCCCTAAAGCGTTGTCGTACCCTCACCTGGACCCTAAACCGTCCCCGTCCCCGAACCCGAAGCCTAGCCCGACCCTAACCCTAACCCTTCCCCGAAGCCTGACCCTCACCCGTCCCCAATCCTAAACCGTACGCTGTCACTATCCCGCGCCCTCACACGTACGCTCCCCCTAAAGTGTTGTCGTACCCTCACCTGGACCCTAAACCGTCCCCGTGCCCTAAGCCTAACCCTAGCCCGAACCCTAACCCTAAATCTTCCCCGAAGCCTGACCCTCACCCGTCCCCTAATCCCAACCCGTACGCTGACACTAACCTGCGCCCTCACACGTACGCTCCCCCTAAAGCGTTGTTTTGCCCTCACCTGGCCCCTAAACCGTGCCGGTCCCGTAAAACTAAACCTAGCCCGAACCCTAACCCTAACACTTCCCCGAAGCCTGACCCTCACCCGTCCCCTAATCCCAACCCGTACGCTGACACTAACCCACGCCCCCACACGTACGCTCCCCCTAAAGCGTTGTCGTGCCCTCACCTGGACCCCCAACCGTCCCCGTCCCCTAACCCTAACCATAGCCCGAACCCTAACCCTAACCATTCCCCGAAGCCTGACCCTCACCGATCCCCTAATCCTAACCCGTACGCTGACACTAACCCGCACCCTCACACGTACGCTCCCCCTAAAGCGTTGTCGTGCCCTCACCTGGACCCTAAACCGTCCCCATCCCCTAACCCTAACCCTAGCCTGAACCCTAACCCTAACACTTCCCCGAAGCCTGACCCTCACCCGTCCACTAATCCTAACCCGTACGCTGACACTAAACCACGCCCTCACACGTACGCTCCCCCTAAAGCGTTGTCGTACCCTCACCTGGACCCTAAACCGTCCCCGTCCCCTAACCCTAAGCCTAGTCCGAACCCTAACCCTAACCCTTCTCCGAAGCCTGACCCTCACCCGTCCCCTAATCCTAAACCGTACGCTGACACTATCCCGCGCCCTCACACGTATGCTCCCCCTAAAGTGTTGTCATACCCTCACTTGGACCCTAAACCGTCCCCGTCCCCTAACCCTAACCCTAGCCCGAACCCTAACCCTAACACTTCCCCGAAGGCTGACCCTCACCCGTCCCCTAATCCTAACCCGTACGCTGACACTAACCCGCGCCCTCACACGTACGCTCCCCCTAAAGCGTTGTCGTGCCCTCACCTGAACCCTAAACCGTCCCCGTCCCCTAACCCTAACCATAGTCCAAACCCTAACCCTAACCCTTCCCCGAAGCCTGACCCTCCCCCGTCCCCTAATCTTAACACGTACGCTGACACTAACCCGCGCCCTCACACGTACGCACCCCCTAAAGCGTTGTCGTACCCTCACTTGGACCCTAAATCGTCCCCGTCCCCTAACCCGAACCCTAGCCCGAACCCTAACCCTAACCCTTCCCCGAAGCCTGACCCTCACCCGTCCCCAAATCCCAAACCGTACAGTGACACTAACCCGCGCCCTCACACGTACACTCCCCCTAAAGCGTTGTTTTCCCCTCACCTGGCCCCTAAACCGTGCCCGTCACGTAACCCTAAACCTAGCCCGAACCCTAACCCTAACACTTCCCCGAAGCCTGACCCTCACCCGTCCCCTAATCCCAACCCGTACGCTGACACTAACCCACGCCCCCACACGTACGCTCCCCCTAAGGCGTTGTCGTACCCATACCTGGACCCTAAACCGTCCCCGTCCCCTAAGCCTAACCCTAGCCCGAACCCTAACCCTAACCCTTCCCCGAAGCCTGACCCTCACCCGTCCCCTAATCCTAAACCGTACGCTGACACTAACCCGCGCCCTCACACGTACGCTCCCCCTAAAGCTTTGTCGTGCCCTCACCTGGACCCTAAACCGTCCCCGTCCCCTAACCCTAACCCTAGCCCGAACCCTAACCCTAACCCTTCCCCGAAGCCTGACCCTCACCCGTCCCCTAATCCTAACCCGTACGCTGACACTAACCCGCGCCCTCACACGTACGCTCCCCCTAAAGCGTTGTCGTGCCCTCACCTGGACCCTAAACCGTCCCCGTCCCCTAACCCTAACTCTAGCCCGAAACCTAACCATAACCCTTCCCCGAAGCCAGACCCTCACCCTAATCCTAACCCGTACGCTGACACTAACCCGCGCCCTCACACGTACGCTCCCCCTAAAGCGTTGTCGTGCCCTCACCTGGACCCTAAACCGTCCCCGTCCCCTAACCCTAAGCCTAGCCCGAACCCTAACCCTAAGCCTTCCCCGAAGCCTGACCCTCACCCGTCCCCTAATCCTAAACCGTACGCTGACACTAACCCGCGCCCTCACACGTACGCTCCCCCTAAAGCGTTGTCGTGCCCTCACCTGGACCCTAAACCGTCCCCGATCCCTAACCCTAACCCTAGCCCGAACCCTAACCCTAACACTTCCCCGAAGCCTGACCCTCACCCGTCCTCTAATCCTAACCCTTACGCTGACACTAACCTGCGCCCTCACACATACGCTCCCCCTAAAGCGTTGTCGTGCCCTCACCTGGACCCTCAACCGGCCCCCTCCCCTAACCCTAACCCTAGCCCGAACCCTAACCCTAAACCTTCCCCGAAGCCTGACCCTCACCCGTCCCCTAATCCTAACCCGTACGCAGACACTAACCCGCGCCCTCACACGTACGCTCCCCCTAAAGCGTTGTCGTGCCGTCACCTGGACCCTAAAATGTCCCCGTCCCCTAACCCCAACCCTAGCCCGAACCCTAACCCTAACCCTTCCCCGAAACCTGACCCTCACCCGTCCCCTAATCCTAACCCGTACGCTGACACTAACCCGCGCCCTCACACGTACCCTCCCCCTAAAACGTTGTCGTGCCCTCACCTGGACCCTAAACCGTCCCCGTCCCCTAACCCTAACCCTAGCCCTAACCCTAACCCTAACCGTTCCCCGAAGCCTGACCCTCACCCGTCCCCAAATCCTAACCCGTACACTGACACTAACCCGCGCCCTCACACGTACGCTCCCCCTAAAGCGTTGTCGTACCCTCACTCGGGCCCTAAACCGTCCCCGTCCCCTAACCCTAAGCCTAGCCAGAACCCTAACCCTAACCCTTCCCCGAAGCCTGACCCTCACCCGTCCTCTAATGCTAACCCGTACGCTGACACTAACCCGCGCCCTCACACGTACGCTCCCCCTAAAGCGTTGTCTTGCCCTCACCTGGCCCCTAAACCGTGCCCGTCCCGTTACCCTAAACCTAGCCCGAACCCTAACGCTAACACTTCCCCGAAGCCTGACCCTCACCCGTCCCCTAATCCCAATCCGTACGCTGACACTAACCCACGCCCCCACACGTACGCTCCCCCTAAAGCGTTGTCGTGCCCTCACCTGGACCCTCAACCGTCCCCGTCCCCTAACCCTAACCCTAGTCCGAACCCTAACCCTAACCCTTCCCTGAAGCCTGAACCTCACCTGTCCCCTAATCCTAACCCGTACGCTGACACTAACCCGCGCCCTCACACGTACGCTCCCCCTAAAGCGATGTCGTACCCTCACCTGGACCCTAAACCGTCCCCGTCCCCTAACCCTAACCCTAGCCCGAACCCTAACCCTAACCCTTCCCTGAAGCCTGACCCTCACCCGTCCCCTAATCCTAACCTGTACGCTGACACTAACCCGCGCCTTCACACGTACGCTCCCCCTAAAGCGTTGGCGTGCCCTCTCCTGGACCCTAAACCGTCCCCGTCCCCTAACCCTAATCCTAGCCTGAATCCTAACCCTAACCCTTCCCCGAAGCCTGACCCTCACCCGTCCCCTAATCCTAACCCGTACGCTGACACTAACCCGCGCCCTCACACGTACGCTCCCCCTAAAGCGTTGTCGTGCCCTCACCTGGACCCTAAACCGTCCCCGTCCCCTAACCCTAACCCTAGCCCGAACTCTATCCCTAACCCTTCCCCGAAGCCTGAACCTCACTCTTCCTCTAATCCTAACCCGTACGCTGACACTAACCCACGCACTCACACGTACGCTCCCCCTAAAGCGTTGTCGTGCCCTCACCTGGACCCTAAACCGTCCCCGTCCCCTAACCCAAACACTAGCCCGAACCCTAACCCTAACCCTTCCCTGAAGCCTGACCCTCACCTGTCCCCTAATCCTAACCCGTACGCTGACACTAACCCGCGCCCTCACACGTACGCTCCCCCTAAAGTGTTGTCGTACCCTCACCTGGACCCTAAACCGTCCCCGTCCCCTAACCCTATCCGTAGCCCGAAACCTAACCCTAACCCTTCCCCGAAGCCTGACCCTCACCCGTCCCCTAATCCTAACCCGTACGCAGACACTAACCCGCGCCCTCACACGTACGCTCCCCCTAAAGCGTTGTCGTGCCCTCACCTGGATCCTAAACCGTCCCCGTCCCCTAACCCTAACCCTAGCCCGAACCCTAACCCTAACCCTTCCCCGAAGCCTGACTCTCATCCTAATCCTAACCCGTACGCTGACACTAACCCGCGCCCTCACACGTACGCTCCCCCTAAAGCGTTGTCGTGCCCTCACCTGTACCCTAAACCGTCCCCGTCCCCTAACCCTAACCCTAGCCCGAACCCTAACCCTAAACCTTCCCCGAAGCCTGACCCTCACACGTCCCCTAATCCTAACCCGTACCCTGACACTAAACCGCGCCCTCACACGTACGCTCCCCCTACAGCGTTGTCGTGCCCTCACCTGGACCCTAAACCGTCCCCGTCCCCTAACCCTAAGCCTAGACCGAACCCTAACCCTAACCCTTCCCCGAAGCCTGACCCTCACCCGTCCCCTAATCCTAACCCGTACGCTGACACTAACCCACGCCCTCACACGTACGCTCCCCCTAAAGCGTTGTCGTACCCTCACCTGAACCCTAAACCGTCCCCGTCCCCTAACCCTAACCCTAGCCCGAATCCTAACCCTAACCCTTCCCCGAAGCCTGACCCTCACCCGTCCCCTAATCCTAAACCGTACGCTGACACTAACCTGCGCCCTCACACGTACGCTCCCCCTAAAACGTTGTCGTGCCCTCACCTGGACCCTAAACCGTCCCCGTCCCCTAACACTAACCCTAGCCTGAACCCTAACCCTAACACTTCTCCGAAGCCTGACCCTCACCCGTCCCCTAATTCTAACCCGTACGCTGACACTAACCCGCGCACTCACACGTACGCTCCCCCTAAAGCGATGTCGTACCCTCACATGGACCCTAAACCGTCCCCGTCCACTAACCCTAACCCTAGCCCGAACCCTAACCCTAACCCTTCCCCGAAGCCTGACCCTCACCCGTCCCCTAATCCTAACCTGTACGCTGACACTAACCCGCGCCTTCACACGTACGCTCCCCCTAAATCGTTGGCGTGCCCTCTCCTGGACCCTAAACCGTCCCCGTCCCCTAACCCTAACCCTAGCCTGAATCCTAACCCTAACCCTTCCCCGAAGCCTGACCCTCACCCGTCCCCTAATCCTAACCCATACGCTGACACTAACCCGCGCCCTCACACGTACGCTCCCCCTAAAGCGTTGTCGTGCCCTCACCTGGACCCTAAACCGTCCCCGTCCCCTAACCCTAACCCTAGCCCGAACCCTATCCCTAACCCTTCCCCGAAACCTGACCCTCACTCTTCCTCTAATCCTAACCCGTACACTGACACTAACCCACGCACTCACACGTACGCTCCCCCTAAAGCGTTGTCGTGCCCTCACCTGGACCCTAAACCGTCCCCGTCCCCTAACCCAAACACTAGCCCGAACCCTAACCCTAACACTTCCCTGAAGCCTGACCCTCACCTGTCCCCTAATCCTAACCCGTACGCTGACACTAACCCGCGCCCTCACACGTACGCTCCCCCTAAAGTGTTGTCGTACCCTCACCTGGACCCTAAACCGTCCCCGTCCCCTAACCCTATCCGTAGCCCGAACCCTAACCCTAACCCTTCCCCGAAGCCTGACCCTCACCCGTCCCCTAATCCTAACCCGTACGCAGACACTATCCCGCGCCCTCACACGTACGCTCCCCCTAAAGCGTTGTCGTGCCCTCACCTGGATCCTAAACCGTCCCCGTCCCCTAACCCTAACCCTAGCCCGAACCCTAACCCTAACCCTTCCCCGAAGCCTGACTCTCATCCTAGTCCTAACCCGTACGCTGACACTAACCCGCGCCCTCACACGTACGCTCCCCCTAAAGCGTTGTCGTGCCCTCACCTGGACCCTAAACCGTCCCCGTCCCCTAACCCTAACCCTAGCCCGAACCCTAACCCTAAACCTTCCCCGAAGCCTGACCCTCACACGTCCCCTAATCCTAACCCGTACCCTGACACTAAACCGCGCCCTCACACGTACGCTCCCCCTACAGCGTTGTCGTGCCCTCACCTGGACCCTAAACCGTCCCCGTCCCCTAACCCTAAGCCTAGACCGAACCCTAACCCTAACCCTTCCCCGAAGCCTGACCCTCACCTGTCCCCTAATCCTAACCCGTACGCTGACACTAACCCACGCCCTCACACGTACGCTCCCCCTAAAGCGTTGTCGTACCCTCACCTGAACCATAAACCGTCCCCGTCCCCTAACCCTAACCCTAGACCGAATCCTAACCCTAACCCTTCTCCGAAGCCTGACCCTCACCCGTCCCCTAATCCTAAACCGTACGCTGACACTAACCTGCGCCCTCACACGTACGCTCCCCCTAAAGCGTTGTCGTGCCCTCACCTGGACCCTAAACCGTCCCCGTCCCCTAACCCTAACCCTAGCCTGAACCCTAACCCTAACCCTTCTCCGAAGCCTGACCCTCACCCGTCCCCTAATCCTAACCCGTACACGGACACTAACCCGCGCCCTCACACGTACGCTCCCCCTAAAGCGTTGTCGTGCCCTCACCTGGACCCTAAACCGTCCCCGTCCCCTAACCCTAACCCTAGCCCGAACCCTAACCCTAACCCTTCCCCGAAGCCTGACCCTCACCCGTCACCTAATCCTAACCCGTACGCTGACACTAACCCGCGCCCTCACACGTACGCTCCCCCTAAAGCGTTGTCGTGCCCTCACCTGGCCTCTAAACAGTCCCCGTCCCCTAACCCTAACCCTAGCCTGAACCGTAACCCTAACCCTTCCCCGAAGCCTGACCCTCACCCGTTCCCTAATCCTAACCCGTACGCTGACACTAACCCACGCCCTCACACGTATGCTCCCCCTAAAACGTTGTCGTCCCCTCACCTGGACCCTAAACCGTCCCCGTCTCCTAACCCTAACCCTAGCCCGAACCGTAACCCTAACCCTTCCCCGAAGCCTGACCCTCACCCGTCCCCTAATCCTAACCCATAAGCTGACACTAACCCGCGCCCTCACACGTACGCTCCCCCTAAAGCGTTGTTGTGCCCTCACCTGGACCCTAAACCGTTCCCGTCCCCTAACCCTAACCCTAGCCCGAACCCTAACCCTAACCCTTCCCCGAAGCCTGACCCTCACCCGTCCCCTAATCCTAAACCGTACGCTGACACTATGCCGCGCCCTCACACGTACGCTCCCCCTAAAGCGTTGTCGTGCCCTCACCTGGACCCTAAACCGTCCCCGTCCCCTAACCCTAACCCTAGCCCGAACCCTAACCCTAACACTTCCCCGAAGCCTGACCCTCACCCGTCCCCTAATCCTAACCCGTACGCTGACACTAACCCGCGCCCTCACACGTACGCTCCCCCTAAAGCATTGTCGTGCCCTCACCTGGACCCTAAACCGTCCCCGTCCCCTAACCCTAACCCTAGTCCGAACCCTAACCCTAACCCTTCCCCGAAGCCTGACCCTCACCTGTCCCCTAATCCTAACCCGTACGCTGACACTAACCCGCGCCCTCACACGTACACTCCCCCTAAAGTGATGTCGTACCCTCACCTGGACCCTAATCCGTCCCCGTCCCCTAACCCTAACCCTAGCCCGAACCCTAACCCTAACCCTTCCCCGAAGCCTGACCCTCACCCGTCCCCTAATCCTAACCTGTACGCTGACACTAACCCGCGCCTTCACACGTACGCTCCCCCTAAAGCGTTGGCGTGCCCTCTCCTGGACCCTAAACCGTCCCCGTCCCCTAACCCTAACCCTAGGCTGAATCCTAACCCTAACCCTTCCCCGAAGCCTGACCCTCAACCGTCCCCTAATCCTAACCCGTACGCTGACACTAACCCGCGCCCTCACACGTACGCTCCCCCTAAAGCGTTGTCGTGCCCTCACCTGGACCCTAAACCGTCCCCGTCCCCTAACCCTAACCCTAGCCCGAACCCTATCCCTAACCCTTCCCCGAAGCCTGACCCTCACTCTTCCTCTAATCCTAACCCGTACGCTGACACTAACCCACGCACTCACACGTACGCTCCCCCTAAAGCGTTGTCGTGCCCTCACCTGGACCCTAAACCGTCCCCGTCCCCTAACCCAAACACTAGCCCGAACCCTAACCCTAACACTTCCCTGAAGCCTGACCCTCACCTGTCCCCTAATCCTAACCCGTACGCTGACACTAACCCGCGCCCTCACACGTACGCTCCCCCTAAAGTGTTGCCGTACCCTCACCTGGACCCTAAACCGTCCCCGTCCCCTAACCCTATCCGTAGCCCGAACCCTAACCCTAACCCTTCCCCGAAGCCTGACCCTCACCCGTCCCCTAATCCTAACCCGTACGCAGACACTAACCCGCGCCCTCACACGTACGCTCCCCCTAAAGCATTGTCGTGCCCTCACCTGGATCCTAAACCGTCCCCGTCCCCTAACCCTAACCCTAGCCCGAACCCTAATCCTAACCCTTCCCCGAAGCCTGACTCTCATCCTAATCCTAACCCGTACGCTGACACTAAACCGCGCCCTCACACGTACGCTCCCCCTAAAGCGTTGTCGTGCCCTCACCTGAACTCTAAACCGTCCCCGTCCCCTAACCCTAACCCTAGCCAGAACCCTAACCCTAAAGCTTCCCCGAAGCCTGACCCTCACACGTCCCCTAATCCTAACCCGTACCCTGACACTAAACCGCGCCCTCACACGTACGCTCCCCCTACAGCATTGTCGTGCCCTCACCTGGACCCTAAACCGTCCCCGTCCCCTAACCCTAAGCCTAGACCGAACCCTAACCCTAACCCTTCCCCGAAGCCTGACCCTCACCCGTCCCCTAATCCTAACCCGTACGCTGACACTAACCCACGCCCTCACACGTACGCTCCCCCTAAAGCGTTTTTGTACCCTCACCTGAACCCTAAACCGTCCCCGTCCCCTAACCCTAACCCTAGCCCGAATCCTAACCCTAATCCTTCCCCGAAGCCTGACCCTCACCCGTCCCCTAATCCTAAACCGTACGCTGACACTAACCAGCGCCCTCACACGTACGCTCCCCCTAAAGCGTTGTCGTGCCCTCACCTGGACCCTAAACCGTCCCCGTCCCCTAACCCTAACCCTAGACTGAACCCTAACCCTAACCCTTCTCCGAAGCCTGACCCTCACCCGTCCCCTAATCCTAACACGTACACGGACACTAACCCGTGCCCTCACACGTACGCTCCCCCTAAAGCGTTGTCGTGCCCTCACCTGGACCCTAAACCGTCCCCGTCTCCTAACCCTAACCCTAGCCCGAACCGTAACCCTAACCCTTCCCCGAAGCCTGACCCTCACCCGTAACCTAATCCTAACCCATAAGCTGACACTAACCCGCGCCCTCACACGTACGCTCCCCCTAAAGCGTTGTTGTGCCCTCACCTGGACCCTAAACCGTCCCCGTCCCCTAACCCTAACCCTAGCCCGAACCCTAACCCTAACCCTTCCCCGAAGCCTGACCCTCACCCGTCCCCTAATCCTAAACCGTACGCTGACACTATCCCGCGCCCTCACACGTAGGCTCCCCCTAAAGCGTTGTCGTGCCCTCACCTGGACCCTAAACCGTCCCCGTCCCCTAACCCTAACCCTAGCCCGAACCCTAACCCTAACCCTTCCCCGAAGCCTGACCCTCACCCGTCCCCTTATCCTAACCCGTACGCTGACACTAACCCGCGCCCTCACACGTACGCTCCCCCTAAAGCGTTGTCGTGCCCTCACCTGGACCCTAAACCGTCCCCGTCCCCTAACCCTAACCCTAGCCCGAAACCTAACCATAACCCTTCCCCGAAGCCTGACCCTCACCCTAATCCTAACCCGTACGCTGACACTAACCCGCGCCCTCACACGTACGCTCCTCCTAAAGCGTTGTCGTGCCCTCACCTGGACCCTAAACCGTCCCCGTCCCCTAACGCTATGCCTAGCCCGATCCCTAACCCTAACCCTTCCCCGAAGCCTGACCCTCACCCGTCCCCTAATCCTAACACGTACGCTGACACTAACCCGCGCCCTCACACGTACGCTCCCCCTAAAGCGTTGTCGTACCCTCACCCGGACACTAAACCGTCCCCGTCCCCTAACCCTAAGCCTAGCCCGAACCCTAACCCTAACCCTTCCCCGAAGCCTGACCCTCACCCGTCCCCTAATCCTAACCCGTACGCTGACACTAACCCACGCCCTCACACGTACGCTCCCCCTAAAGCGTTGTCGTGCCCTCACCTGGACCCTAAACCGTCCCCGTACCCTAACCCTAACCCTAGCCCGAACCCTAACCCTAACCCTTCCCCGAAGCCTGATCCTCACCCGTCCCCTAATCCTAACCCGAACGCTGACACTAACCCACGCCCTCACACGTACGCTCCCCCTAAAGCGTTGTCGTGCCCTCACCTGGACCCTAAACCGTCCCCGTCCCCTAACCCTTACCCTAGCCCGAACCCTAACCCTCACCCTTCCCGGAAGCCTGACCCTCACCCGTCCCCTAATCCTAACCCATACGCTGACACTAACCCGCGCCCTCACACGTACGCTCCCCCTAAAGCGTTGTTGTGCCCTCACCTGGACCCTAAACTGTCCCCGTCCCCTAACCCTAACCCTAGCCCGAACCCTAACCCTCACCCTTCCCGGAAGCCTGACTTTCACCCGTCCCCTAATCCTAACCCATACGCTGACACTAACCCGCGCCCTCACACGTACGCTCCCCCTAAAGCGTTGTCGTGCCCTCATCTGGACCCTAAACCGTCCCCATCCCCTAACCCTAACCCTAACCCGAACCCTAACCCTAACCCTTCCCCGAAGCCTGACCCTCACCCGTCCCCTAATCCTAACCCGTACGCTGACACTAACCCGTGCCCTCACACGTACGCTCCCCCTAAAGCGTTGTCGTGCCCTCACCTGGACCCTAAACCGTCCCCGTAACCCTAACCCTAACCCTAGCCCGAACCGTAACCCTAACCCTTCCCCGAAGCCTGACCCTCAACCGTCCCCTAATCCTAACCCGTACGCTGACACTAACCCGTGCCCTCACACGTACGCTCCCCCTAAAGCGTGGTCGTGCCCTCCCGTGGACCCTAAACAGTCCCCGTCCCCTAACGCTAACCCTAGCCCGAACCCTAACCCTAACCCTTCCCCGAAGCCTGACCCTCACCCGTCCCCTAATCCTAACCCGTACGCTGACACTAACCCGCGCCCTCACACGTACGCTCCCACTAAAGCGTTGTGGTACCCTCACCTGGACCCTAAACCGTCCCCGTCCCCTAACCCTAAGCCTAGCCCGAACCCTAACCCTAACCCTTCCCCGAAGACTGACCCTCACACGTCCCCTAATCCTAAACCGTACGCTGACACTATCTCGCGCCCTCACACGTACGCTCCCCCTAAAGTGTTGTCGTACCCTCACCTGGACCCTAAACCGTCCCCGTCCCCTAAGCCTAACCCTAGCCTGAACCCTAACCCTAACCCTTCCCCGAAGCCTGACCCTCACCCGTCCCCTAATCCCAACCCGTACGCTGACACTAACACGCGCCCTCACACGTACGCTCCCCCTAAAGCGTTGTTTTGCCCTCACCTGGCCCCTAAACCGTGCCCGTCCCGTAACCCTAAACCTAGCCCGAACCCTAACACTAACCCTTCCCCGAAGCCTGACCCTCACCCGTCCCCTAATCCCAACCCGTACGCTGACACTAAACCACGCCCCCACACGTACGCTCCCCCTAAAGCGTTGTCGTGCCCTCACCTGGACCCTCAACCGTCCCCGTCCCCTAACCCTAACCCTAGCCCGAACCCTAACCCTAACCCTTCCCCGAAGCCTGACCCTCACCCATCCCCTAATCTTAACCCGTACGCTGACACCAACCCGCGCCCTCACACGTACGCACCTCTAAAGCGTTGTCATACCCTCACCTGGACCCTAAACCGTCCCCGTTCCCTAACCCTAACCCTAGCCCGAACCCTAACCCTAACCCTTCCCCGAAGCCTGACCCTCAACCGTCACCTAATCCTAAACCGTACGCTGACACTATCCCGCGCCCTCACACGTACGCTCCCCCTAAAGCGTTCTCGTGCCCTCACCTGGACCCTAAACCGTCCCCGTCCCCTAACCCTAACCCTAGCCCGAACCCTAACCCTAACCCTTCCCCGAAGCCTGACACTCACCCGTCCCCTAATCCTAACCCGTACTCTGACACTAACCCGCGCCCTCACACGTACGCTCCCCCTAAAACGTTGTCGTGACCTCACCTGGACCCTAAACCGTCCCCGTCCACTAACCCTAACCCTAGCCCTAACCGTAACCCTAACCCTTCCCCGAAGCCTGACCTTCACCCTAATCCTAACCCGTACGCTGACACTAACCCGCGCCCTCACACGTACGCTCCCCCTAAAGCGGTGTCGTGCCCTCACCTGGACCCTAAACCGTCCCCGTCCCCTAACCCTAACCCTAGCCCGAACCCTAACCCTAACACTTCCCCGAAGCCTGACCCTCACCCGTCCCCTAATCCTAACCCGTACGCTGACACTAACCCGCGCCCTCACACGTACGCTACCCCTAAAGCGTTGTCGTGCCCTCACCTGGACCCTAAACCGTCCCCGTCCCCTAACCCTAACCCTAGCCCGAACCCTAACCCTAACACTTCCCCGAAGCCTGACCCTCACCCGTCCCCTAATCCTAACCCGTACGCTGACACTAACCCGCGCCCTTACACGTACGCTCATCCTAAAGCGTTGACGTGCCCTCACCTAGACCCTAAACTGTCCCCGTACCCTAACCCTAAACCTAGCCCGAACCCTAACACTAACCCTTCCCCGAAGCCTGACCCTCACCTGTCCCCTAATCCTAACCCGAATGCTGACACTAACCCGCGCCCTCACACGTACGCTCCCCCTAACACGTTGTCTTGCCCTCACCTGGACCCTAAACTGTCCCCGTCCCCTAACCCTAACCCTAGCCCTAACCCTAACCCTAACCCTTCCCCGAAGCCTGACACTCACCCGTCCCCTAATCCTAACCCGTACGCTGACACTAACCTGCACCCTCACACGTACGCTCCCCCAAAAGCGTTGTCGTGCCCTCACCTGGACCCTAAACCGTCCCCGTCCCCTAACCCTAACCGTAGCCCGAACCCTAACCCTAACCCTTCCCCGAAGCCTGACCCTCACCCGTCTCCTAATCCTAACCCGTACGCTGACACTAACCCATGCCCTCACACGTACGC
Source organism: Grampus griseus (assembly GCF_964374135.1). NCBI lineage: Eukaryota > Metazoa > Chordata > Mammalia > Artiodactyla > Delphinidae > Grampus > Grampus griseus. The sequence goes on along the minus strand of NW_028133095.1, from coordinate 194,700 downwards.
TCCCCCTAAAGCGTTGTCATGCCCTCACCTGGACCCTAAACCGTCCCCGTCCCCTAACCCTAACCCTAGCCCGAACCGTAACCCTAACCCTTCTCCGAAGCCTGACCCTCACCCGTCCACTAATCCTAACCCGTACGCTGACACTAACCCGCGCCCTCACACGTACGCTCCCCCTAAAGCGCTGTTTTGCCCTCACCTGTACCCTAAACCGTCCCTGTCCCCTAAGCCTAACCCTAGCCCGAACCCTAACCCTAACCCTTCCCCGAAGCCTGACCCTCACCCGTCTCCTAATCCTAACCCGTACGCCGACACTAACCCGCGCCCTCACACGTACGCTCCCCCTAAAGCGTTGTTTTGCCCTCAGCTGGCCCCTAAACCGTGCCCGTCCCCTGACCCTAACCCTAGCCCGAACCCTAACGCTAACCCTTCCCCGAAGCCTGACCCTCACCCATCCCCTAATCCCAATCCGTACGCTGACACTAACCCACGCCCCCACACGTACGCTCCCCCTAAAGCGTTGGCGTGCCCTCTCCTGGACCCTAAACCGTCCCCGTCCCCTAACCCTAACCCTAGCCCGAACCCTAACCCTAACCCATCCCCGAAGCCTGACCCTCACCCTAATCCTAACCCGTACGCTGACACTAACCCGCGCCCTCACACGTACGCTCCCCCTAAAGCGTTCTCGTGCCCTCACCTGGACCCTAAACCGTCCCCGTCCCCTAACCCTAACCCTAGCCCGAACCCTAACCCTAACCCTTCCCCGAAGCCTGACACTCACCCGTCCCCTAATCCTAACCCGTACTCTGACACTAACCCGCGCCCTCACATGTACGCTCCCCCTAAAACGTTGTCGTGACCTCACCTGGACCCTAAACCGTCCCCGTCCACTAACCCTAACCCTAGCCCTAACCGTAACCCTAACCCTTCCCCGAAGCCTGACCTTCACCCTAATCCTAACCCGTACGCTGACACTAACCCGCGCCCTCACACGTACGCTCCCCCTAAAGCGTTGTCGGGCCCTCATCTGGACCCTAAACCGTCCCCGTCCCCTAACCCTAACCCTAGCCCGAACCCTAACCCTAAACCTTCCCCGAAGCCTGACCCTCACCCGTCCCCTAATCCTAACCCGTACGCTGACACTAACCCGCGCCCTCACACGTACGCTCCCCCTAAAGCGGTGTCGTGCCCTCACCTGGACCCTAAACCGTCCCCGTCCCCTAACCCTAACCCTAGCCCGAACCCTAACCCTAACCCTTCCCCGAAGCCTGACCCTCACCCGTCCCCTAATCCTAACCCGTACGCTGACACTAACCCGCGCCCTCACACGTACGCTACCCCTAAAGCGTTGTCGTGCCCTCACCTGGACCCTAAACCGTCCCCGTCCCCTAACCCTAACTCTAGCCCGAACCCTAACCCTAACACTTCCCCGAAGCCTGACCCTCACCCGTCCCCTAATCCTAACCCGTACGCTGACACTAACCCGCGCCCTTACACGTACGCTCATCCTAAAGCGTTGACGTGCCCTCACCTAGACCCTAAACTGTCCCCGTACCCTAACCCTAAACCTAGCCCGAACCCTAACACTAACCCTTCCCCGAAGCCTGACCCTCACCTGTCCCCTAATCCTAAACCGAATGCTGACACTAACCCGCGCCCTCACACGTACGCTCCCCCTAACACGTTGTCGTGCCCTCACCTGGACCCTAAACCGTCCCCGTCCCCTAACCCTAACCGTAGCCCGTACCCTAACCCTAACCCTTCCCCGAAGCCTGACCCTCACCCGTCTCCTAATCCTAACCCGTACGCTGACACTAACCCATGCCCTCACACGTACGCTCCCCCTAAAGCGTTGTCATGCCCTCACCTGGACCCTAAACCGTCCCCGTCCCCGAACCCTAACCCTAGCCCGAACCGTAACCCTAACCCTTCTCCGAAGCCTGACCCTCACCCGTCCACTAATCCTAACCCGTACGCTGACACTAACCCGCGCCCTCACACGTACGCTCCCCCTAAAGCGCTGTTTTGCCCTCACCTGGACCCTAAACCGTCCCTGTCCCCTAAGCCTAACCCTACCCCGAACCCTAACCCTAACCCTTCCCCAAAGCCTGACCCTCACCCGTCTCCTAATCCTAACCTGTACGCCGACACTAACCCGCGCCCTCACACGTACGCTCCCCCTAAAGCGTTGTTTTGCCCTCAGCTGGCCCCTAAACCGTGCCCGTCCCCTAACCCTAACCCTAGCCCGAACCCTAACGCTAACCCTTCCCCGAAGCCTGACCCTCACCCGTCCCCTAATCCCAATCCGTACGCTGACACTAACCCACGCCCCCACACGTACGCTCCCCCTAAAGTGTTGGCGTGCCCTCTCCTGGACCCTAAACCGTCCCCGTCCCCTAACCCTAACCCTAGCCCGAACCCTAACCCTAACCCTACCCCGAAGCTTGACCCTCACCCGTCCCCTAATCCTAAACCGTACGCTGACACTAACCCGCACCCTCATACGTACGCTCCCCCTAAAACGTTGTCGTGCCCTCACCTGGACCCTAAACCGTCCCCGTCCACTAACCCTAACCCTAGCCCTAACCGTAACCCTAACCCTTCCCCGAAGCCTGACCTTCACCCTAATCCTAACCCGTACGCTGACACTAACCCGCGCCCTCACACGTACGCTCCCCCTAAAGCGGTGTCGTGCCCTCACCTGGACCCTAAACCGTCCCCGTCCCCTAACCCTAACCCTAGCCCGAACCCTAACCCTAACCCTTCCCCGAAGCCTGACCCTCACCCGTCCCCTAATCCTAACCCGAACGCTGACACTAACCCGCGCCCTCACACGTACGCTCCCCCTAAAGCGTTGTCGTGCCCTCACCTGGACCCTAAACCGTCCCCGTCCCCTAACCCTTACCCTAGCCCGAACCCTAACCCTCACCCTTCCTGGAAGCCTGACCCTCACCCGTCCCCTAATCCTAACCCATACGCTGACACTAACCCGCGCCCTCACACGTACGCTCCCCCTAAAGCGTTGTTGTGCCCTCACCTGGACCCTAAACTGTCCCCGTCCCCTAACCGTAACCCTAGCCCGAACCCTAACCCTCACCCTTCCCGGAAGCCTGACTTTCACCCGTCCCCTAATCCTAACCCATACGCTGACACTAACCCGCGCCCTCACACGTACGCTCCCCCTAAAGCGTTGTCGTGCCCTCACCTGGACCCTAAACCGTCCCCATCCCCTAACCCTAACCCTAACCCGAACCCTAACCCTAACCCTTCCCCGAAGCCTGACCCTCACCCGTCCCCTAATCCTAACCCGTACGCTGACACTAACCCGTGCCCTCACACGTACGCTCCCCCTAAAGCGTTGTCGTGCCCTCACCTGGACCCTAAACCGTCCCCGTAACCCTAACCCTAACCCTAGCCCGAACCGTAACCCTAACCCTTCCCCGAAGCCTGACCCTCAACCGTCCCCTAATCCTAACCCATACGCTGACACTAACCCATGCCCTCACACGTACGCTCCCCCTAAAGCGTGGTCGTGCCCTCCCGTGGACCCTAAACAGTCCCCGTCCCCTAACGCTAACCCTAGCCCGAACCCTAACCCTAACCCTTCCCCGAAGCCTGACCCTCACCCGTCCCCTAATCCTAACCCGTACGCTGACACTAACCCGCGCCCTCACACGTACGCTCCCCCTAAAGCGTTGTGGTACCCTCACCTGGACCCTAAACCGTCCCCGTCCCCTAACCCTAAGCCTAGCCCGAACCCTAACCCTAACACTTCCCCGAAGACTGACCCTCACCCGTCCCCTAATCCTAAACCGTATGCTGACACTATCCCGCGCCCTCACACGTACGCTCCCCCTAAAGTGTTGTCGTACCCTCACCTGGACCCTAAACCGTCCCCGTCCCCTAAGCCTAACCCTAGCCTGAACCCTAACCCTAACCCTTCCCCGAAGCCTGACCCTCACCCGTCCCCTAATCCCAACCCGTACGCTGACACTAACACGCGCCCTCACACGTACGCTCCCCCTAAAGCGTTGTTTTGCCCTCACCTGGCCCCTAAACCGTGCCCGTCCCGTAACCCTAAACCTAGCCCGTACCCTAACCCTAACCCTTCCCCGAAGCCTGACCCTCACCCGTCCCCTAATCCCAACCCGTACGCTGACACTAAACCACGCCCCCACACGTACGCTCCCCCTAAAGCGTTGTCGTGCCCTCACCTGGACCCTCAACCGTCCCCATCCCCTAACCCTAACCCTAGCCCGAACCCTAACCCTAACCCTTCCCCGAAGCCTGACCCTCACCCATCCCCTAATCTTAACCCGTACGCTGACACCAACCCGCGCCCTCACACGTACGCACCTCTAAAGCGTTGTCGTACCCTCACCTGGACCCTAAACCGTCCCCGTCCCCTAACCCTAACCCTAGCCCGAACCCTAACCCTAACCCTTCCCCGAAGCCTGACCCTCAACCGTCACCTAATCCTAAACCGTACGCTGACACTATCCCGCGCCCTCACACGTACGCTCCCCCTAAAGCGTTCTCGTGCCCTCACCTGGACCCTAAACCGTCCCCGTCCCCTAACCCTAACCCTAGCCCGAACCCTAACCCTAACCCTTCCCCGAAGCCTGACACTCACCCGTCCCCTAATCCTAACCCGTACTCTGACACTAACCCGCGCCCTCACACGTACGCTCCCCCTAAAGCGTTGTCGTGCCCTCACCTGGACCCTAAACCGTCCCCGTCCCCTAACCCTAACCCTAGCCCGAACCCTAACCCTAACCCTACCCCGAAGCTTGACCCTCACCCGTCCCCTAATCCTAAACCGTACGCTGACACTAACCCGCACCCTCATACGTACGCTCCCCCTAAAACGTTGTCGTGCCCTCACCTGGACCCTAAACCGTCCCCGTCCACTAACCCTAACCCTAGCCCTAACCGTAACCCTAACCCTTCTCCGAAGCCTGACCTTCACCCTAATCCTAACCCGTACGCTGACACTAACCCGCGCCCTCACACGTACGCTCCCCCTAAAGCGGTGTCGTGCCCTCACCTGGACCCTAAACCGTCCCCGTCCCCTAACCCTAACCCTAGCCCGAACCCTAACCCTAACCCTTCCCCGAAGCCTGACCCTCACCCGTCCCCTAATCCTAACCCGTACGCTGACACTAACCCGCGCCCTCACACGTACGCTACCCCTAAAGCGTTGTCGTGCCCTCACCTGGACCCTAAACCGTCCCCGTCCCCTAACCCTAACCCTAGCCCGAACCCTAACCCTAACACTTCCCCGAAGCCTGACCCTCACCCGTCCCCTAATCCTAACCCGTACGCTGACACTAACCCGCGCCCTTACACGTACGCTCATCCTAAAGCGTTGACGTGCCCTCACCTAGACCCTAAACTGTCCCCGTACCCTAACCCTAAACCTAGCCCGAACCCTAACACTAACCCTTCCCCGAAGCCTGACCCTCACCTGTCCCCTAATCCTAACCCGAATGCTGACACTAACCCGCGCCCTCACACGTACGCTCCCCCTAACACGTTGTCTTGCCCTCACCTGGACCCTAAACTGTCCCCGTCCCCTAACCCTAACCCTAGCCCGAACCCTAACCCTAACCCTTCCCCGAAGCCTGACACTCACCCGTCCCCTAATCCTAACCCGTACGCTGACACTAACCTGCACCCTCACACGTACGCTCCCCCTAAAGCGTTGTCGTGCCCTCACCTGGACCCTAAACCGTCCCCGTCCCCTAACCCTAACCGTAGCCCGAACCCTAACCCTAACCCTTCCCCGAAGCCTGACCCTCACCCGTCTCCTAATCCTAACCCGTACGCTGACACTAACCCATGCCCTCACACGTACGCTCCCCCTAAAGCGTTGTCATGCCCTCACCTGGACCCTAAACCGTCCCCGTCCCCTAACCCTAACCCTAGCCCGAACCGTAACCCTAACCCTTCTCCGAAGCCTGACCCTCACCCGTCCACTAATCCTAACCCGTACGCTGACACTAACCCGCGCCCTCACACGTACGTTCCCCCTAAAGCGCTGTTTTGCCCTCACCTGGACCCTAAACCGTCCCTGTCCCCTAAGCCTAACCCTAGCCCGAACCCTAACCCTAACCCTTCCCCGAAGCCTGACCCTCACCCGTCTCCTAATCCTAACCCGTACGCCGACACTAACCCGCGCCCTCACACGTACGCTCCCCCTAAAGCGTTGTTTTGCCCTCAGCTGGCCCCTAAACAGTGCCCGTCCCCTAACCCTAACCCTAGCCCGAACCCTAACGCTAACCCTTCCCCGAAGCCTGACCCTCACCCGTCCCCTAATCCCAATCCGTACGCTGACACTAACCCACGCCCCCACACGTACGCTCCCCCTAAAGCGTTGGCGTGCCCTCTCCTGGACCCTAAACCGTCCCCGTCCCCTAACCCTAACCCTAGCCCGAACCCTAACCCTAAACCTTCCCCGAAGCCTGACCCTCACCCTAATCCTAACCCGTACGCTGACACTAACCCGCGCCCTCACACGTACGCTCCCCCTAAAGCGTTGTCGGGCCCTCATCTGGACCCTAAACCGTCCCCGTCCCCTAACCCTAACCCTAGCCCGAACCCTAACCCTAAACCTTCCCCGAAGCCTGACCCTCACCCGTCCCCTAATCCTAACCCGTACGCTGACACTAACCCGCGCCCTCACACGTACGCTCCCCCTAAAGCGGTGTCGTGCCCTCACCTGGACCCTAAACCGTCCCCGTCCCCTAACCCTAACCCTAGCCCGAACCCTAACCCTAACCCTTCCCCGAAGCCTGACCCTCACCCGTCCCCTAATCCTAACCCGTACGCTGACACTAACCCGCGCCCTCACACGTACGCTACCCCTAAAGCGTTGTCGTGCCCTCACCTGGACCCTAAACCGTCCCCGTCCCCTAACCCTAACCCTAGCCCGAACCCTAACCCTAACACTTCCCCGAAGCCTGACCCTCACCCGTCCCCTAATCCTAACCCGTACGCTGACACTAACCCGCGCCCTTACACGTACGCTCATCCTAAAGCGTTGACGTGCCCTCACCTAGACCCTAAACTGTCCCCGTACCCTAACCCTAAACCTAGCCCGAACCCTAACACTAACCCTTCCCCGAAGCCTGACCCTCACCTGTCCCCTAATCCTAACCCGAATGCTGACACTAACCCGCGCCCTCACACGTACGCTCCCCCTAACACGTTGTCTTGCCCTCACCTGGACCCTAAACTGTCCCCGTCCCCTAACCCTAACCCTAGCCCTAACCCTAACCCTAACCCTTCTCCGAAGCCTGACCCTCACCCGTCCCCTAATCCTAACCCGTACGCTGACACTAACCTGCACCCTCACACGTACGCTCCCCCTAAAGCGTTGTCGTGCCCTCACCTGGACCCTAAACCGTCCCCGTCCCCTAACCCTAACCGTAGCCCGAACCCTAACCCTAACCCTTCCCCGAAGCCTGACCCTCACCCGTCTCCTAATCCTAACCCGTACGCCGACACTAACACGCGCCCTCACACGTACGCTCCCCCTAAAGCGTTGTTTTGCCCTCAGCTGGCCCCTAAACCGTGCCCGTCCCCTAACCCTAACCCTAGCCCGAACCCTAACGCTAACCCTTCCCCGAAGCCTGACCCTCACCCGTCCCCTAATCCCAATCCGTACGCTGACACTAACCCACGCCCCCACACGTACGCTCCCCCTAAAGCGTTGGCGTGCCCTCTCCTGGACCCTAAACCGTCCCCGTCCCCTAACCCTAACCCTAGCCCGAACCCTAACCCTAACCCTTCCCCGAAGCCTGACCCTCAACCTAATCCTAACCCGTACGCTGACACTAACCCGCGCCCTCACACGTACGCTCCCCCTAAAGCGTTGTCGGGCCCTCATCTGGACCCTAAACCGTCCCCGTCCCCTAACCCTAACCCTAGCCCGAACCCTAACCCTAAACCTTCCCCGAAGCCTGACCCTCACCCGTCCCGTAATCCTAACCCGTACGCTGACACTAACCCACGCCCTCACACGTACGCTCCCCCTAAAGCGTTGTCGTGCCCTCACCTGGACCCTAAACCGTGCCCATCCCCTAACCATAAGCCTAGCCCGAACCCTAACCCTAACCCTTCCCCGAAGCCTGACCCTCACCCCTCCCTTAATCCTAACCCGTACCCTGACACTAAACCGCGCCGTCACACGTACGCTCCCCCTAAAGCGTTGACGTGCCCTCACCTGGACCCTAAACCGTCCCCGTCCCCTAACCCTAACCCTAGCCCTAACCGTAACCCTAACCCTTCCCCGAAGCCTGAGCCTCACCCGTCCCCTAATCCTAACCCGTACGCTGACACTAACCCGCACCCTCACACGTATGCTCCCCCTAAAGCGTTGTCGTGCCCTCACCTGGACCCTAAACCGTCCCCGTCCCCTAACCCTAAGCCTAGCCCGAACCCTAATCCTAACCCTTCCCCGAAGCCTGACCCTCACCCGTCCCCTAATCCTAAACCGTACGCTGACACTAACCCGCGCTCTCACACGTACGCTCCCCCTAAAGCGTTGTCGTGCCCTCACCTGGACCCTAAACCGTCCCCGTCCCCTAACCCTAACCCTAGCCTGAACCCTAACCCTAAACCTTCCCCGAAGCCTGACCCTCACCCGTCCCCTAATCCTAACCCGTACGTGGACACTAACCCGCGCCCTCACACGTACGCTCCCCCTAAAGCGTTGTTGTGCCCTCACCTGGACCCTAAACCGTCCCCGTCCCCTAACCCTAACCCTAGCTCGAACCGTAACCCTAACACTTCTCCGAAGCCTGAACCTCACCCGTCCACTAATCCTAACCCGTACGCTGACACTAACCCGCGCCCTCACACGTACGCTCCCCCTAAAGCGTTGTTTTGCCCTCACCTGGACCCTAAACCGTCCCTGTCCCCTAAGCCTAACCCTAGCCCGAACCCTAACCCTAACCCTTCCCCGAAGCCTGACCCTCACCCGTCCCCTAATCCCAACCCGTACTCCGACAATAACCCGCGCCCTCACACGTACGCTCCCCCTAAAGCGTTGTTTTGCCCTCAGCTGGCCCCTAAACCGTGCCCGTCCCGTAACCCTAAACCTAGCCCGAACCCTAACGCTAACCCTTCCCCGAAGCCTGACCCTCACCCGTCCCCTAATCCCAATCCGTACGCTGACACTAACCCACGCCCCCACACGTACGCTCCCCCTAAAGCGTTGTCGTGCCCTCACCTGGACCCTCAACCGTCCCCGTCCCCTAACCCTAACCCTAGTCCGAACCCTAACCCTAACCCTTCCCCGAAGCCTGACCCTCACCTGTCCCCTAATCCTAACCCGTACGCTGACACTAACCCGCGCCCTCACACGTACGCTCCCCCTAAAGCGCTGTCGTACACTCACCTGGACCCTAAACCGTCCCCGTCCCCTAACCCTAACCCTAGCCCGAACCCTAACCCTAACCCTTCCCCGAAGCCTGACCCTCACCCGTCCCCTAATCCTAACCCGTACGCTGACACTAACCCGTGCCCTCACACGTACGCTCCCCCTAAAGCATTGTCGTGCCCTCACCTGGCCCCTAAACCGTCCCCGTCCCCTAAACCTAACCCTAGCCTGAACCCTAACACTAACCCTTCCCCGAAGCGTGACCCTCACCCGTCCCCTAATCCTAACCCGTACGCTGACACTAACCCGCGCCCTCACACGTACGCTCCCCCTAAAACGTTGTCGTCCCCTCACCTGGACCCTAAACCGTCCCCGTCTCCTAACCCTAACCCTAGCCCGAACCGTAACCCTAACCCTTCCCCGAAGCCTGACCCTCACCCGTCCCCTAATCCTAACCCGTACGCTGACACTAACCCGCGCCCTCACACATACGCTCCCCCTAAAGCGTTGTCGTGCCCTCACCTGGACCCTAAACCGTCCCCGTCCCCTAACCCTAACCCTAGCCCGAACCCTAACCCTAACACTTCCCCGAAGCCTGACCCTCACTCTTCCTCTAATCCTAACCCGTACGCTGACACTAACCCACGCCCTCACACGTACGCTCCCCCTAAAGCGTTGTTGTGCCCTCACCTGGACCCTAAACCGTCCCCGTCCCCTAACCCTAACCCTAGCCCGAACCCTAACCCTAACCCTTCCCCGAAGCCTGACACTCACCCGTCCCCTAATTCTAAACTGTACGCTGACACTAACCCGCGCCCTCACACGTACGCTCCCCCTAAAGCATTGTCGTGCCCTCACCTGGACCCTAAACCGTCCCCGTCCCCTAACCCTAACCCTAGCCGGAACCGTAACCCTAACCCTTCCTCGAAGCCTGACCCTCACCCGTCCCCTAATCCTAACCCGTACGCTGACACTAACCCGCGCCCTCACACGTACGCTCCCCCTAAAGCGTTGTCGTGTCCTCACCTGGACCCTAAACCGTCCCCATCCCCTAACCCTAACCCTAGCCCGAACCCTAACCCTAACCCTTCCCCGAAGCCTTACCCTCACCCGTCCACTAATCCTAACCCGTACGCTGACACTAACACGCGCCCTCACACGTACGCTCCCCCTAAAGCGTTGTCGTACCCTCACCTGGACCCTAAACCGTCCCCGTCCCCTAACCCTAAGCCTAGTACGAAACCTAACCTTAACCCTTCCCCGAAGCCTGACCCTCACCCGTGCCCTAATCCTAAACCGTACGCTGACACTCTCCCGTGCCCTCACACGTACGCTCCCCCTAAAGCGTTGTCGTACCCTCAATTGGACCCTAAAACTTCCCCATCCCCTAACCCGAACCTTAGCCCGAACCCTAACCCTAACCCTTCCCCGAAGCCTGACCCTCACCCGTACCCTAATCCCAACCCGTACGCTGACACTAACCCGCGCCCTCACACGTACGCTCCCCCTAAAGCGTTGTCGTGCCCTCACCTTCACCCTAAACTTTCTCCGTCCCCTAAGCCTAACCCTAGCCCGAACCCTAACCCTAACCCTTCCCCGAAGCCTGACCCTCACCCGTCCCCTAATCCCAACCCGTACGCTGACACTATCCCGCGCCCTCACACGTGCGCTCCCCCTAAAGTGTTGTTTTGCCCTCAACTGGCCCCTAAACCGTGCCCGTCCCCTAACCCTAAGCCTAGCCCGAACCCTAATCCTAACCCTTCCCCGAAGCCTGACCCTCACCCGTCCCCTAATCCTAAACCGTACGCTGACACTAACCCGCGCTCTCACACGTACGCTCCCCCTAAAGCGTTGTCGTGCCCTCACCTGGACCCTAAACCGTCCCCGTCCCCTAACCCTAACCCTAGCCTGAACCCTAACCCTAAACCTTCCCCGAAGCCTGACCCTCACCCGTCCCCTAATCCTAACCCGTACGTGGACACTAACCCGCGCCCTCACACGTACGCTCCCCCTAAAGCGTTGTTGTGCCCTCACCTGGACCCTAAACCGTCCCCGTCCCCTAACCCTAACCCTAGCTCGAACCGTAACCCTAACACTTCTCCGAAGCCTGACCCTCACCCGTCCACTAATCCTAACCCGTACGCTGACACTAACCCGCGCCCTCACACGTACGCTCCCCCTAAAGCGTTGTTTTGCCCTCACCTGGACCCTAAACCGTCCCTGTCCCCTAAGCCTAACCCTAGCCCGAACCCTAACCCTAACCCTTCCCCGAAGCCTGACCCTCACCCGTCCCCTAATCCCAACCCGTACTCCGACAATAACCCGCGCCCTCACACGTACGCTCCCCCTAAAGCGTTGTTTTGCCCTCAGCTGGCCCCTAAACCGTGCCCGTCCCGTAACCCTAAACCTAGCCCGAACCCTAACGCTAACCCTTCCCCGAAGCCTGACCCTCACCCGTCCCCTAATCCCAATCCGTACGCTGACACTAACCCACGCCCCCACACGTACGCTCCCCCTAAAGCGTTGTCGTGCCCTCACCTGGACCCTCAACCGTCCCCGTCCCCTAACCCTAACCCTAGTCCGAACCCTAACCCTAACCCTTCCCCGAAACCTGACCCTCACCTGTCCCCTAATCCTAACCCGTACGCTGACACTAACCCGCGCCCTCACACGTACGCTCCCCCTAAAGCGCTGTCGTGCCCTCACCTGGACCCTAAACCGTCCCCGTCCCCTAACCCTAACCCTAGCCCGAACCCTAACCCTAACACTTCCCCGAAGCCTGACCCTCACTCTTCCTCTAATCCTAACCCGTACGCTGACACTAACCCACGCACTCACACGTACGCTCCCCCTAAAGCGTTGTTGTGCCCTCACCTGGACCCTAAACCGTCCCCGTCCCCTAACCCTAACCCTAGCCCGAACCCTAACCCTAACACTTCCCCGAAGCCTGACCCTCACCCGTCCACTAATCCTAACCCGTACGCTGACACTAACACGCGCCCTCACACGTACGCTCCCCCTAAAGCGTTGTCGTACCCTCACCTGGACCCTAAACCGTCCCCGTCCCCTAACCCTAAGCCTAGTACGAAACCTAACCTTAACCCTTCCCCGAAGCCTGACCCTCACCCGTGCCCTAATCCTAAACCGTACGCTGACACTCTCCCGTGCCCTCACACGTACGCTCCCCCTAAAGCGTTGTCGTAACCTCAATTGGACCCTAAAACTTCCCCATCCCCTAACCCGAACCTTAGCCCGAACCCTAACCCTAACCCTTCCCCGAAGCCTGACCCTCACCCGTACCCTAATCCCAACCCGTACGCTGACACTAACCCGCGCCCTCACACGTACGCTCCCCCTAAAGCGTTGTCGTGCCCTCACCTTCACCCTAAACTTTCTCCGTCCCCTAAGCCTAACCCTAGCCCGAACCCTAACCCTAACCCTTCCCCGAAGCCTGACCCTCACCCGTCCCCTAATCCCAACCCGTACGCTGACACTATCCCGCGCCCTCACACGTGCGCTCCCCCTAAAGTGTTGTTTTGCCCTCACCTGGCCCCTAAACCGTGCCCGTCCCGTAACCCTAAACCTAGCCCGAACCCTAACCCTAACCCTTCCCCGAAGCCTGACCCTCACCCGTTCCCTAATCCCAACCCGTACGTTGACACTAAACCACGCCCCCACACGTACGCTCCCCCTAAAGCGTTGTCGTGCCCTCACCTGGACCCTAAACCGTCCCCGTCCCCTAACCCTAACCCTAGCCCGAACCCTATCCCTAACCCTTCCCCGAAGCCTGACCCTCACCCGTCCCCTATTCCTAACCCGTACGCTGACACTAACCCGCGCCCTCACACGTACGCTCCCCCTAAAGCGTTGTCGTGCCCTCACCTGGACCCTAAACATTCCCGTCCCCTAACCCTAACCCTAGCCCGAACCCTAACCCTAACACTTCCCCGAAGCCTGACCCTCACCCGTCCCCTAATCCTAACCTGTACGCTGACACTAACCCGCGCCCTCACACGTACGCTGCCCCTAAAGCGTTGTCGTGCCCTCACCTGGACGCTAAACCGTCCCCGTCCCCTAACCCTAACCCTAGCCCAAACCCTAACCCTAACCCTTCCCCGAAGCCTGACACTCACCCGTCCCCTAATCCTAACCCGTACGCTGACACTAACCCGCGCCCTCACACGTACGCTCCCCCTAAAGCTTTGTCGTGCCCTCACCTGGACCCTAAACCGTCCCCGTCCCCTAACCCTAACCCTAGCCCGAACCCTAACCCTAACCCTTCCCCGAAGCCTGACCCTCACCCGTCCCCTAATCCTAACCCGTACGCTGACACTAACCCGCGCCCTCACACGTACGCTCCCCCTAAAACGTTGTTGTGCCCTCACCTGGACCCTAAACCGTCCCCGTCCCCTAACCCTAACCCTAGCCCTAAGCCTAACCCTAACCCTTCCCCGAAGCCTGACCCTCACCCGTCCCCTAATCCTAACCCGTACGCTGACACTAACCCGCGCCCTCACACGTACGCTCCCCCTAAAGCGTTGTCGTGCCCTCACCTGGACCCTAAACCGTGCCGATCCCCTAACCATAAGCCTAGCCCGAACCCTAACCCTAACCCTTCCCCGAAGCCTGACCCTCACCCCTCCCTTAATCCTAACCCGTACCCTGACACTAAACCGCGCCCTCACACGTACGCTCCCCCTAAAGCGTTGTCGTGCCCTCACCTGGACCCTAAACCGTCCCCGTCCCCTAACCCTAAGCCTAGACCGAACCCTAACCCTAACCCTTCCCCGAAGCCTGACCCTCACCCGTCCCCTAATCATAACCCGTACGCTGACACTAACCCGCGCCCTCACACGTACGCTCCCCCTAAAGCGTTGCCGTACCCTCACCTGGACCCTAAACCGTCCCCGTCCCCCAACACTAACCCTAGCCCGAACCCTAACCCTAACCCTTCCCCGAAGCCTGACCCTCACCCGTCACCTAATCCTAACCCTTACGCTGACACTAACCCGCGCCCTCACACGTACGCTCCCCCTAAAGCGTTGTCGTGCCCTCACCTGGACCCTAAACCGTCCCCGTCCCCTAACCCTAACCCTAGCCCTAACCGTAACCCTAACCCTTCCCCGAAGCCTGACCCTCACCCGTCCCCTAATCCTAAACCGTACGCTGACACTAACCCGCGCCCTAACACGTATGCTCCCCCTAAAGCGTTGTCGTGCCCTCACCTGGACCCTAAACCGTCCCCGTCCCCTAACCCTAAGCCTAGCCCGAACCCTAACCCTAACACTTCCCCGAAGCCTGACCCTCACCCGTCCCCTAATCCTAAACCGTACGCTGACACTAACCCGTGCCCTCACACGTACGCTCCCCCTAAAGCATTGTCGTGCCCTCACCTGGCCCCTAAACCGTCCCCGTCCCCTAAACCTAACCCTAGCCTGAACCCTAACACTAACCCTTCCCCGAAGCCTGACCCTCACCCGTCCCCTAATCCTAACCCGTACGCTGACACTAACCCGCGCCCTCACACGTACGCTCCCCCTAAAACGTTGTCGTCCCCTCACCTGGACCCTAAACCGTCCCCGTCTCCTAACCCTAACCCTAGCTCGAACCGTAACCCTAACCCTTCCCCGAAGCCTGACCCTCACCCGTCCCCTAATCCTAACCCATACGCTGACACTAACCCGCGCCGTCACACGTACGCTCCCCCTAAAGCGTTGTCGTGCCCTCACCTGGACCCTAAACCGTCCCCGTCCCCTAACCCTAACCCTAGCCCGAACCCTAACCCTAACACTTCCCCGAAGCCTGACCCTCACTCTTCCTCTAATCCTAACCCGTACGCTGACACTAACCCACGCACTCACACGTACGCTCCCCCTAAAGCGTTGTTGTGCCCTCACCTGGACCCTAAACCGTCCCCGACCCCTAACCCTAACCCTAGCCCGAACCCTAACCCTAACCCTTCCCCGAAGCCTGACACTCACCCGTCCCCTAATCCTAACCTGTACGCTGACACTAACCCGCGCCCTCACACCTACGCTCCCCCTAAAGCATTGTCGTGCCCTCACCTGGACCCTAAACCGTCCCCGTCCCCTAACCTTAACCCTAGCCGGAAACGTAACCCTAACCCTTCCTCGAAGCCTGACCCTCACCCGTCCCCTAATCCTAACCCGTACGCTGACACTAACCAGCGCCCTCACACGTATGCTCCCCCTAAAGCGTTGTCGTGTCCTCACCTGGACCCTAAACCGTCCCCATCCCCTAACCCTAACCCTAGCCCGAACCCTAACCCTAACCCTTCCCCGAAGCCTTACCCTCACCCGTCCACTAATCCTAACCCGTACGCTGACACTAACCCGCGCCCTCACACGTACGCTCCCCCTAATGGGTTGTCGTACCCTCACCTGGACCCTAAACCGTCCCCGTCCCCTAACCCTAAGCCTAGTACGAACCCTAACCCTAACCCTTCCCCGAAGCCTGACCCTCACCCGTGCCCTAATCCTAAACCGTACGCTGACACTATCCCGTGCCCTCACACGTACGCTCCCCCTAAAGTGTTGTCATACCCTCACCTCGACCCTAAACCGTCCCCGTCCCCTAACCCTAAACCTAGCCCAAAACCTAACCCTAACGCTTCCCTGAAGCCTGACCTTCACCCGTCCCCTAATCCTAACCCGTACGCTGACACTAACCCGCGCCCTCACACGTACGCTCCCCCTAAAGCGTTGTCGTGCCCTCACCTGAACCCTAAACCGTCCCCGTCCCCTAACCCTAACCCTAGCCCGAACCCTAACCCTAACCCTAAACCGAAGCCTGACCCTCACCCGTACCCTAATCCCAACCCGTACGCTGACACTAACCCGCGCCCTCACACGTACGCTCCCCCTAAAGCGTTGTCGTGCCCTCACCTGGACCCTAAACTTTCTCCGTCCCCTAAGCCTAACCCTAGCCCGAACCCTAACCCTAACACTTCCCCGAAGCCTGACCCTCACCCGTCCCCTAATCCCAACCCGTACGCTGACACTATCCCGCGCCCTCACACGTGCGCTCCCCCTAAAGCGTTGTTTTGCCCTCACCTGGCCCCTAAACCGTGCCCGTCCCGTAACCCTAAACCTAGCCCGAACCCTAACCCTAACCCTTCCCCGAAGCCTGACCCTCACCCGTTCCCTAATCCCAACCCGTACGTTGACACTAACCCACGCCCCCACACGTACGCTCCCCGTAAAGCGTTGTCGTGCCCTCACCTGGACCCTAAACCGTCCCCGTCCCCTAACCCTAACCCTAGCCCGAACCCTATCCCTAACCCTTCACCGAAGCCTGACCCTCACCCGTCCCCTAATCCTAACCCGTACGCTGACACTAACCCGCGCCCTCACACGTACGCTCCCCCTAAAGCGTTGTCGTGCCCTCACCTGGACCCTAAACCGTCCCCGTCCCCTAACCCTAACCCTAGCCCAAACCCTAACCCTAACCCTTCCCCGAAGCCTGACACTCACCCGTCCCCTAATCCTAACCCGTACGCTGACACTAACACGCGCCCTCACACGTACGCTCCCCCTAAAGCTTTGTCGTGCCCTCACCTGGACCCTAAACCGTCCCCGTCCCCTAACCCTAACCCTTCCCCGAAGCCTGACCCTCACCCGTCCCCTAATCCTAACCCGTACGCTGACACTAACCCGCGCCCTCACACGTACGCTCCCCCTAAAAGGTTGTCATGTCCTCACCTGGACCCTAAACCGTCCCCGTCCCCTAACCCTAACCCTAGCCCTAACCCTAACCCTAACCCTTCCCCGAAGCCTGACCCTCACCCGTCCCCTAATCCTAACCCGTACGCTGACACTAATCCGTGCCCTCACACGTATGCTCCCCCTAAAGCGTTGTCGTACCCTCACCCGGACTCTGAACCGTCCCCGTCCCCTAACCGTAACCCTAGCCCGAACCCTAACCCTAACCCATCCCCGAAGCCTCACCCGCACCCGTCCCCTATTCCTAACCCGTACGCTGACACTAACCCGCGCCCTCACAAGTACGCTCCCCCTAAAGCGTTGTCGTGCCCTCACCTGGACCCTAAACCGTCCCCGTCCCCTAACCCTAACCCTAGCCCGAACCGTAACCCTAACCCTTCCCCGAAGTCTGACCCTCAACCGTCCCCTAATCCTAACCTGTACGCTGACACTAACCCGCGCCCTCACACGTACGCTCCCCCTAAAGCGTTGTCGTGCCCTCACCTGGACCCTAAACCGTCCCCGTCCCCTAACCCTAACCCTAGCCCGAACCCTAACCCTAACCCTTCCCCAAAGCCTGACCCTCACCCGTCCCCTAATCCTAAGCCGTACGCTGACACTAACACGCGCCCTCACACGTACGCTCCCCCTAAAGCGTAGTCGAACCCTCACCTGGACCCTAAACCGTCCCCATCCCCTAACCCGAAGCCTAGCCCGAACCCAAACCCTAACCCTTCCCCGAAGCCTGACCCTCACCCGTCCCCTAATCCTAAACCGTACGCTGTCACTATCCCACGCCCTCACACGTACGCTCCCCCTAAAGCGTTGTCGTGCCCTCACCTGGACCCTCAACCGTCCCCGTCCCCTAAGCCTAACCCTAGCCCGAACCCTAACCCTAACCCTTCCCCGAAGCCTGACCCTCACCCGTCCCCTAATCCCAACCCGTACGCTGACACTAACCCACGCCCTCACACGTACGCTCCCCCTAAAGCGTTGTTTTTCCCTCACCTGGCCCCTAAACCGTGCCCGTCCCGTAACCCTAAACCTAGCCCGAACCCTAACCCTAACCCTTCCCCGAAGCCTGACCCTCACCCGTCCCCTAATCCCAACCCGTACGCTGACACTAACCCACGCCCCCACACGTACGCTCCCCCTAAAGCGTTGTCGTGCCCTCACCTGGACCCTCAACCGTCCCCGTCCCCTAACCCTAACCATAGCCCGAACCCTAACCCTAACCATTCCCCGAAGCCTGACCCTCACTGATCCCCTAATCCTAACCCGTACGCTGACACTAACCCGTGCCCTCACACGTACGCTCCCCCTAAAGCGTTGTCGTGCCGTCACCTGGACCCTAAACAGTCCCCGTCCCCTAACCCTAACCCTATCCCGAAACCTAACCCTAACCCTTCCGCGAAGCCTGACCCTCACCCGTCCCCTAATCCTAACCCGTACGCTGACACTAAACCGCACCCTCACACGTACGCTCCCCCTAAAGCGTTATCGTGCCCTCACCTGGACCCTAAACCGTCCCCGTCCCCTAACCCTAACCCTAGCCCGAACCCTAACCGTAACCCTTCCCCGAAGCCTGACACTCACCCGTCCCCTAATCCTAACCCGTACGCTGACACTAACACGCGCCCTAACACGTACGCTCCCCCTAAAGCTTTGTCGTGCCCTCACCTGGACCCTAAACCGTCCCCGTCCCCTAACCCTAAGCCTAGTACGAAACCTAACCTTAACCCTTCCCCGAAGCCTGACCCTCACCCGTGCCCTAATCCTAAACCGTACGCTGACACTCTCCCGTGCCCTCACACGTACGCTCCCCCTAAAGCGTTGTCGTACCCTCACTTGGACCCTAAAACGTCCCCATCCCCTAACCCGAACCTTAGCCCGAACCCTAACCCTAACCCTTAACCGAAGCCTGACCCTCACCCGTACCCTAATCCCAACCCGTACGCTGACACTAACCCGCGCCCTCACACGTACGCTCCCCCTAAAGCGTTGTCGTGCCCTCACCTGGACCCTAAACCGTGCCGATCCCCTAACCATAAGCCGAGCCCGAACCCTAACCCTAACCCTTCCCCGAAGCCTGACACTCACCCGTCCCCTAATCCTAACCTGTACGCTGACACTAAACCGCGCCCTCACACGTACGCTCCCCCTAAAGCATTGTCGTGCCCTCACCTGGACCCTAAACCGTCCCCGTCCCCTAACCCTAACCCTAGCCGGAAACGTAACCCTAACCCTTCCTCGAAGCCTGACCCTCACCCGTCCCCTAATCCTAACCCGTACGCTGACACTAACCAGCGCCCTCACACGTACGCTCCCCCTAAAGCGTTGTCGTGTCCTCACCTGGACCCTAAACCGTCCCCATCCCCTAACCCTAACCCTAGCCCGAACCCTAACCCTAACCCTTCCCCGAAGCCTTACCCTCACCCGTCCACTAATCCTAACCCGTACGCTGACACTAACCCGCGCCCTCACACGTACGCTCCCCCTAATGGGTTGTCGTACCCTCACCTGGACCCTAAACCGTCCCCGTCCCCTAACCCTAAGCCTAGTACGAACCCTAACCCTAACCCTTCCCCGAAGCCTGACCCTCACCCGTGCCCTAATCCTAAACCGTACGCTGACACTATCCCGTGCCCTCACACGTACGCTCCCCCTAAAGTGTTGTCATACCCTCACCTCGACCCTAAACCGTCCCCGTCCCCTAACCCTAAACCTAGCCCAAAACCTAACCCTAACACTTCCCTGAAGCCTGACCTTCACCCGTCCCCTAATCCTAACCCGTACGCTGACACTAACCCGCGCCCTCACACGTACGCTCCCCCTAAAGCGTTGTCGTGCCCTCACCTGAACCCTAAACCGTCCCCGTCCCCTAACCCTAACCCTAGCCCGAACCCTAACCCTAACCCTAAACCGAAGCCTGACCCTCACCCGTACCCTAATCCCAACCCGTACGCTGACACTAACCCGCGCCCTCACACGTACGCTCCCCCTAAAGCGTTGTCGTGCCCTCACCTGTACCCTAAACTTTCTCCGTCCACTAAGCCTAACCCTAGCCCGAACCCTAACCCTAACACTTCCCCGAAGCCTGACCCTCACCCGTCCCCTAATCCCAACCCGTACGCTGACACTATCCCGCGCCCTCACACGTGCGCTCCCCCTAAAGCGTTGTTTTGCCCTCACCTGGCCCCTAAACCGTGCCCGTCCCGTAACCCTAAACCTAGCCCGAACCCTAACCCTAACCCTTCCCCGAAGCCTGACCCTCACCCGTTCCCTAATCCCAACCCGTACGTTGACACTAACCCACGCCCCCACACGTACGCTCCCCGTAAAGCGTTGTAGTGCCCTCACCTGGACCCTAAACCGTCCCCGTCCCCTAACCCTAACCCTAGCCCGAACCCTATCCCTAACCCTTCACCGAAGCCTGACCCTCACCCGTCCCCTAATCCTAACCCGTACGCTGACACTAACCCGCGCCCTCACACGTACGCTCCCCCTAAAGAGTTGTCGTGCCCTCACCTGGACCCTAAACCGTCCCCGTCCCCTAACCCTAACCCTAGCCCTAACCGTAACCCTAACCCTTCCCCGAAGCCTGACCCTCACCCGTCCCCTAATCCTAAACCGTACGCTGACACTAACCCGCGCCCTAACACGTATGCTCCCCCTAAAGCGTTGTCGTGCCCTCACCTGGACCCTAAACCGTCCCCGTCCCCTAACCCTAAGCCTAGCCCGAACCCTAACCCTAACACTTCCCCGAAGCCTGACCCTCACCCGTCCCCTAATCCTAAACCGTACGCTGACACTAACCCGTGCCCTCACACGTACGCTCCCCCTAAAGCATTGTCGTGCCCTCACCTGGCCCCTAAACCGTCCCCGTCCCCTAAACCTAACCCTAGCCTGAACCCTAACACTAACCCTTCCCCGAAGCCTGACCCTCACCCGTCCCCTAATCCTAACCCGTACGCTGACACTAACCCGCGCCCTCACACGTACGCTCCCCCTAAAACGTTGTCGTCCCCTCACCTGGACCCTAAACCGTCCCCGTCTCCTAACCCTAACCCTAGCTCGAACCGTAACCCTAACCCTTCCCCGAAGCCTGATCCTCACCCGTCCCCTAATCCTAACCCATACGCTGACACTAACCCGCGCCGTCACACGTACGCTCCCCCTAAAGCGTTGTCGTGCCCTCACCTGGACCCTAAACCGTCCCCGTCCCCTAACCCTAACCCTAGCCCGAACCCTAACCCTAACACTTCCCCGAAGCCTGACCCTCACTCTTCCTCTAATCCTAACCCGTACGCTGACACTAACCCACGCACTCACACGTACGCTCCCCCTAAAGCGTTGTTGTGCCCTCACCTGGACCCTAAACCGTCCCCGACCCCTAACCCTAACCCTAGCCCGAACCCTAACCCTAACCCTTCCCCGAAGCCTGACACTCACCCGTCCCCTAATCCTAACCTGTACTCTGACACTAACCCGCGCCCTCACACCTACGCTCCCCCTAAAGCATTGTCGTGCCCTCACCTGGACCCTAAACCGTCCCCGTCCCCTAACCCTAACCCTAGCCGGAAACGTAACCCTAACCCTTCCTCGAAGCCTGACCCTCACCCGTCCCCTAATCCTAACCCGTACGCTGACACTAACCAGCGCCCTCACACGTACGCTCCCCCTAAAGCGTTGTCGTGTCCTCACCTGGACCCTAAACCGTCCCCATCCCCTAACCCTAACCCTAGCCCGAACCCTAACCCTAACCCTTCCCCGAAGCCTTACCCTCACCCGTCCACTAATCCTAACCCGTACGCTGACACTAACCCGCGCCCTCACACGTACGCTCCCCCTAATGGGTTGTCGTACCCTCACCTGGACCCTAAACCGTCCCCGTCCCCTAACCCTAAGCCTAGTACGAACCCTAACCCTAACCCTTCCCCGAAGCCTGACCCTCACCCGTGCCCTAATCCTAAACCGTACGCTGACACTATCCCGTGCCCTCACACGTACGCTCCCCCTAAAGTGTTGTCATACCCTCACCTCGACCCTAAACCGTCCCCGTCCCCTAACCCTAAACCTAGCCCAAAACCTAACCCTAACGCTTCCCTGAAGCCTGACCTTCACCCGTCCCCTAATCCTAACCCGTACGCTGACACTAACCCGCGCCCTCACACGTACGCTCCCCCTAAAGCGTTGTCGTGCCCTCACCTGAACCCTAAACCGTCCCCGTCCCCTAACCCTAACCCTAGCCCGAACCCTAACCCTAACCCTAAACCGAAGCCTGACCCTCACCCGTACCCTAATCCCAACCCGTACGCTGACACTAACCCGCGCCCTCACACGTACGCTCCCCCTAAAGCGTTGTCGTGCCCTCACCTGGACCCTAAACTTTCTCCGTCCCCTAAGCCTAACCCTAGCCCGAACCCTAACCCTAACACTTCCCCGAAGCCTGACCCTCACCCGTCCCCTAATCCCAACCCGTACGCTGACACTATCCCGCGCCCTCACACGTGCGCTCCCCCTAAAGCGTTGTTTTGCCCTCACCTGGCCCCTAAACCGTGCCCGTCCCGTAACCCTAAACCTAGCCCGAACCCTAACCCTAACCCTTCCCCGAAGCCTGACCCTCACCCGTTCCCTAATCCCAACCCGTACGTTGACACTAACCCACGCCCCCACACGTACGCTCCCCGTAAAGCGTTGTCGTGCCCTCACCTGGACCCTAAACCGTCCCCGTCCCCTAACCCTAACCCTAGCCCGAACCCTATCCCTAACCCTTCACCGAAGCCTGACCCTCACCCGTCCCCTAATCCTAACCCGTACGCTGACACTAACCCGCGCCCTCACACGTACGCTCCCCCTAAAGCGTTGTCGTGCCCTCACCTGGACCCTAAACCGTCCCCGTCCCCTAACCCTAACCCTAGCCCAAACCCTAACCCTAACCCTTCCCCGAAGCCTGACACTCACCCGTCCCATAATCCTAACCCGTACGCTGACACTAACACGCGCCCTCACACGTACGCTCCCCCTAAAGCTTTGTCGTGCCCTCACCTGGACCCTAAACCGTCCCCGTCCCCTAACCCTAACCCTAGCCCGAACCCTAACCCTAACCCTTCCCCGAAGCCTGACCCTCACCCGTCCCCTAATCCTAACCCGTACGCTGACACTAACCCGCGCCCTCACACGTACGCTCCCCCTAAAAGGTTGTCGTGTCCTCACCTGGACCCTAAACCGTCCCCGTCCCCTAACCCTAACCCTAGCCCTAACCCTAACCCTAACCCTTCCCCGAAGCCTGACCCTCACCCGTCCCCTAATCCTAACCCGTACGCTGACACTAATCCGTGCCCTCACACGTATGCTCCCCCTAAAGCGTTGTCGTACCCTCACCCGGACTCTGAACCGTCCCCGTCCCCTAACCCTAACCCTAGCCCGAACCCTAACCCTAACCCATCCCCGAAGCCTCACCCGCACCCGTCCCCTATTCCTAACCCGTACGCTGACACTAACCCGCGCCCTCACAAGTACGCTCCCCCTAAAGCGTTGTCGTGCCCTCACCTGGACCCTAAACCGTCCCCGTCCCCTAACCCTAACCCTAGCCCGAACCGTAACCCTAACCCTTCCCCGAAGTCTGACCCTCAACCGTCCCCTAATCCTAACCTGTACGCTGACACTAACCCGCGCCCTCACACGTACGCTCCCCCTAAAGCGTTGTCGTGCCCTCACCTGGACCCTAAACCGTCCCCGTCCCCTAACCCTAACCCTAGCCCGAACCCTAACCCTAACCCTTCCCCAAAGCCTGACCCTCACCCGTCCCCTAATCCTAAGCCGTACGCTGACACTAACCCGCGCCCTCACACGTACGCTCCCCCTAAAGCGTTGTCGAACCCTCACCTGGACCCTAAACCGTCCCCATCCCCTAACCCGAAGCCTAGCCCGAACCCAAACCCTAACCCTTCCCCGAAGCCTGACCCTCACCCGTCCCCTAATCCTAAACCGTACGCTGTCACTATCCCACGCCCTCACACGTACGCTCCCCCTAAAGCGTTGTCGTGCCCTCACCTGGACCCTCAACCGTCCCCGTCCCCTAAGCCTAACCCTAGCCCGAACCCTAACCCTAACCCTTCCCCGAAGCCTGACCCTCACCCGTCCCCTAATCCCAACCCGTACGCTGACACTAACCCACGCCCTCACACGTACGCTCCCCCTAAAGCGTTGTTTTGCCCTCACCTGGCCCCTAAACCGTGCCCGTCCCGTAACCCTAAACCTAGCCCGAACCCTAACCCTAACCCTTCCCCGAAGCCTGACCCTCACCCGTCCCCTAATCCCAACCCGTACGCTGACACTAACCCACGCCCCCACACGTACGCTCCCCCTAAAGCGTTGTCGTGCCCTCACCTGGACCCTCAACCGTCCCCGTCCCCTAACCCTAACCATAGCCCGAACCCTAACCCTAACCATTCCCCGAAGCCTGACCCTCACTGATCCCCTAATCCTAACCCGTACGCTGACACTAACCCGTGCCCTCACACGTACGCTCCCCCTAAAGCGTTGTCGTGCCGTCACCTGGACCCTAAACAGTCCCCGTCCCCTAACCCTAACCCTATCCCGAAACCTAACCCTAACCCTTCCGCGAAGCCTGACCCTCACCCGTCCCCTAATCCTAACCCGTACGCTGACACTAAACCGCACCCTCACACGTACGCTCCCCCTAAAGCGTTATCGTGCCCTCACCTGGACCCTAAACCGTCCCCGTCCCCTAACCCTAACCCTAGCCCGAACACTAACCGTAACCCTTCCCCGAAGCCTGACACTCACCCGTCCCCTAATCCTAACCCGTACGCTGACACTAACACGCGCCCTAACACGTACGCTCCCCCTAAAGCGTTGTCGTGCCCTCACCTGGACCCTTAACCGTCCCCGTCCCCTAACCCTAACCCTAGTTAGAACCCTAACCCTAAACCTTCCCCTAACCCTGACACTCACACGTCCCCTAATGCTAACCCGTACCCTGACACTAAACCGCGCCCTCACACGTACGCTCCCCCTAAAGCGTTGTCGTGCCCTCACCTGGACCCTAAACTGTCCCCGTCCCCTAACCCTAAGCCTAGACCGAACCCTAACCCTAGCCCTTCCCCGAAGCCTGACCCTCACCCGTCCCCTACTCCTAACCCGTACGCTGACACTAACCCACGCCCTCACACGTACGCTCCCCGTAAAGCGTTGTCGTGCCCTCACCTGGACCCTAAACCGTCCCCATCCCCTAACCCTAACCCTAGCCCGAACCCTAACCCTAACCCTTCCCCGAAGCCTGACCCTCACCCGTCCCCTAATCCTAACCCGTACGGTGACACTAACCCGCGCTCTCACACGTACGCTCCCCCTAAAACATTGTCGTGCCCTCACCTGGACCCTAAACCGTCCCCGTCCCTTAACCCAAACCCTAGCCCTAACCGTAACCCTAACACTTCCCCGAAGCCTGACCCTCACACGTCCCCTAATCCTAACCCGTACGCTGACACTAACCCGCGCCCTCACACGTACGCTCCCCCTAAAGCGTTGTCGTACCCTCACCTGGACCCTAAACCGTCCCCGTCCCCTAACCCTAACCCTCACCCTAGCCCGAACCCTAACCCTAACCCTTCCCCGAATCCTGACCCTCACTCGTCCCCTAATCCTAACCCGTACGCTGACACTAACCCGCGCCCTCACACGTACGCTCCCCCTAAAGCGTTGTCGTGCCCTCACCTGGACCCTAAACCGTCCCCGTCCCCTAAACCTAACCCTAGCCCGAACCCTAACCCTAACCCTTCCCCGAAGCCTGACCCTCACCCGTCCCCTAATCCTAACCCGTACGCTGACACTAACCCGCGCCCTCACACGTACGCTCCCCCTAAAGCGTTGTCGTGCCCTCACCTGGACCCTAAACCTCCCCATTCCCTAACCCTAACCCTAGCCCGAACCCTAACCCTAACCCTTCCCCGAAGCCTGACTCTCACCCGTCCCCTAATCCTAAACCGTACGCTGACACTAACCCGCGCCCTCACACGTACGCTCCCCCTAAAGCGTTGTCGTGCCCTCACCTGGACCCTAAACCGTCCCTGTCCGCTAACCCTAACCCTAGCCCGAACCGTAACCCTAACCCTTCCCCGAAGCCTGACCCTCACCCGTCCCCTAATCCTAACCCGTACGCTGACACTAACCCGCGCCCTCACACGTACGCTTCCCCTAAAGCGTTGTCGTGCCCTCACCTGGACCCTAAACCGTCCCCGTCCCCTAACCCTAAGCCTAGACCGAACCCTAACCCTAATCCTTCCCCGAAGCCTGACCCTCACCCGTCCCCTAATCCTAAACCGTACGCTGACACTAACCCACGCCCTCACACGTACGCTCCCCCTAAAGCGTTGTCGTACCCTCACCTGAACCCTAAACCCTCCCCGTCCCCTAACCCTAACCCTAGCCCGAACCCTAACCCTAACCCTTCCCCGAAGCCTGACCCTCACCAGTCCCCTAATCCTAACCCGTACGCTGACACTAACCCGCGCCCTCACACGTACGCTCCCCCGAAAGCATTGTCGTGCCCTCACCTGGACCCTAAACCGTCCCCGTCCCCTAACCCTAATCCTAGCCCGAACCCTAACCCTAACCCTTCCCCGAAGCCTGACCCTCACCCGTCCCCTAATCCTAACCCGTACGCTGACACTAACCCGCGCCCTCACACGTACGCTCCCCCTAAAGCGTTGTCGTGCCCTCACCTGGACCCTAAACCGTCCCCGTCCCCTAACCCTAACCCTAGCCCGAACCCTAACCCTAACCCTTCCCCGAAGCCTGACCCTCACCCGTCCCCTAATCCTAACCCGTACGCTGACACTAACCCACGCCCTCACACGTACGCTCCCCCTAAAGTGTTGTCGTACCCTCACCTGGACCCTAAACCGTCCCCGTTCCCTAACCCTAACCCTAACCCTAGCCCGAACCCTAACCCTAACACTTCCCCGAATCCTGACCCTCACCCGTCCCCTAATCCTAACCCGTACGCTGACACTAACCCGCGCCCTCACACGTACGCTCCCCCTAAAGCGTTGTCGTGCCCTCACCTGGACCCTAAACCGTCCCCGTCCCCTAAACCTAACCCTAGCCCGAACCCTAACCCTAACCCTTCCCCGAAGCCTGACCCTCACCCGTCCCCTAATCCTAACCCGTACGCTGACACTAACCCGCGCCCTCACACGTACGCTCCCCCTAAAGCGTTGTCGTGCCCTCACCTGGACCCTAAACCGTCCCCATCCCCTAACCCTAACCCTAGCCCGAACCCTAACCCTAACACTTCCCCGAAGCCTGACTCTCACCCGTCCCCTAATCCTAAACCGTACGCTGACACTAACCCGCGCCCTCACACGTACGCTCCCCCTAAAGCGTTGTCGTGCCCTCACCTGGACCCTAAACCGTCCCCGTCCGCTAACCCTAACCCTAGCCCGAACCGTAACCCTAACCATTCCCCGAAGCCTGACCCTCACCGATCCTCTAATCCTAACCCGTACGCTGACACTAACCCGTGCCCTCACACGTACGCTCCCCCTAAAGCGTTGTCGTGCCCTCACGTGGACCCTAAACCGTCCCCGTCCCCTAACGCTAACCCTAGCCCGAACCCTAACCCTAACACTTCCCCGAAGCCTGACCCTCACCCGTCCCCTAATCCTAACCCGTACGCTGACACTAACCCGCGACCTCACATGTACGCTCCCCCTAAAGCGTTGTCGTACCCTCACCTGGACCCTAATCCGTCCCCGTCCCCTAACCCTAACCCTAGCCCGAACCCTAACCCTAACCCTTCCCCGAAGCCTGACACTCACCCGTCACCTAATCCTAAACCGTACGCTGACACTATCCCGCGCCCTCACACGTACGCTCCCCCTAAAGCGTTGTCGTGCCCTCACCTGGACCCTAAACTGTCCCTGTCCCCTAACCCTAACCCTAGCCCGAACCCTAAACCTAACCCTTCCCCGAAGCCTGACCCTCACCCGTCCCCTAATCCTAACCCGTACGCTGACACTAACCCGCGCCCTCACACGTACGCTCCCCCTAAAGCGTTGTCGTGCCCTCACCTGGACCCTAAACCGTCCCCGTCCCCTAACCCTAACCCTAGCCCGAACCCTAACCCTAACCCTTCCCCGAAGCCTGACCCTCACCCGTCCCCTAATCCTAACCCGTACGCTGACACTAACCCGCGCCCTCACACATACGATCCCCCTAAAGCGTTGTCGTGCCCTCACCTGGACCCTAAACCGTCCCCGTCCCCTAACCCTAACCCTAGCCCGAACCCTAACCCTAACCCTTCCCCGAAGCCTGACCCTCACCCGTCCCCTAATCCTAACCTGTACGCTGACACTAACCCGAGCCCTCACACGTACGCTCCCCCTAAAACGTTGTCGTGCCCTCCCCTGGACCCTAAACCGTCCCCATCACCTAACTCTAACCCTAGCCCTAACCCTAACCCTAACCCTTCCCCGAAGCCTGACCCTCACCCGTCCCCTAATCCTAACCCGTACGCTGACAATAACCCGCGCCCTCACACGTACGCTCCCCCTAAAATGTTGTCGTGCCCTCACCTGGACCCTAAACCGTCCCCGTCCCCTAACCCTAACCCTAGCCCGAACCCTAACCCTAACCCTTCCCCGAAGCCTGACCCTCACCCGTCCCCTAATCCTAACCCGTACGCTGACACTAACCCGCGCCCTCACACGTACCCTCCCCCTAAAACGTTGTCGTGCCTTCACCTGGACCCTAAACCGTCCCCGTACCCTAACCCTAACCCTAGCCCGAACCCTAACCCTAACCCTTCCCCGAAGCCTGACCCTCACCCGTCCCCTAATCCCAACCCGTACGCTGACACTAACCCGCGCCCTCAAACGTACGCTCCCCCTAAAGCGTTGTCGTGCCCTCACCTGGACCCTAAACCGTCCCCATCCCCTAACCCTAACCCTAGCCCGAACCCTAACCCTAACCCTTCCCCGAAGCCTGACCCTCACCCGTCCCCTAATCCTAACTCGTACGCTGACACTAACCCGCGCCCTCACACGTACGCTCCCACTAAAGCGTTGTCGAACTCTCACCTGGACCCTAAACCCTCCCCGTCCCCTAAGCCTAATGCTAGCCCGAACCCTAACCCTAACCCTTCCCCGAAGCCTGACCCTCACCCGTCCCCTAATCCCAACCCGTACGCTGACACTAACCCACGCCCTCACACGTACGCTCCCCCTAAAGCGTTGTTTTGCCCTCACCTGGCCCCTAAACCGTGCCCGTCCCGTAACCCTAAACCTAGCCCGAAACCTAACCCTAACACTTCCCCGAAGCCTGACCCTCACCCGTCCCCTAATCCCAACCCGTACGCTGACACTAAACCACGCCCCCACACGTACGCTCCCCCTAAAGCGTTGTCGTGCCCTCACCTGGACCCTCAACCGTCCCCGTCCCCTAACCCTAACCATAGCCCGAACCCTAACCCTAACCATTCCCCGAAGCCTGACCCTCACCGATCCCCTAATCCTAACCCGTACGCTGACACTAACCCGTGCCCTCACACGTACGCTCCCCCTAAAGCGTTGTCGTGCCCTCACGTGGACCCTCAACCGTCCCCGTCCCCTAACGCTAACCCTAGCCCGAACCCTAACCCTAACACTTCCCCGAAGCCTGACCCTCACCCGTCCCCTAATCCTAACCCGTACGCTGACACTAACCCGCGCCCTCACATGTACGCTCCCCCTAAAGCGTTGTCGTACCCTCACCTGGACCCTAATCCGTCCCCGTCCCCTAACCCTAACCCTAGCCCTAACCCTAACCTTAACCCTTCCCCGAAGCCTGACCCTCACCCGTCACCTAATCCTAAACGGTACGCTGACACTATCCCGCGCCCTCACACGTACGCTCCCCCTAAAGCGTTGTCGTGCCCTCACCTGGACCCTAAACTGTCCCCGTCCCCTAACCCTAACCCTAGCCCGAACCCTAACCCTAACCCTTCCCCGAAGCCTGACCCTCACCCGTCCCCTAATCCTAACCCGTACGCTGACACTAACCCGCGCCCTCACACGTACGCTCCCCCTAAAGCGTTGTCGTGCCCTCACCTGGACCCAAAACCGTCCCCGTCCCCTAACCCTAACCCTAGCCCAAACCCTAACCCTAACCATTCCCCGAACCCTGACCCTCACCCGTCCCCTAATCCTAACCCGTACGCTGACACTAACCCGCGCCCTCACACGTACGCTCCCCCTAAAGCGTTGTCGTGCCCTCACCTGGACCCTAAACCGTCCCCGTCCCCTAACCCTAACCCTAGCCCGAACCCTAACCCTAACCCTTCCCCGAAGCCTGACCCTCACCCGTCCCCTAATCCTAACCCGTACGCTGACACTAACCCGCGCCCTCACACGTACGCTCCCCCTAAAGCGTTGTCGTGCCGTCACCTGGACCCTAAACAGTCCCCGTCCCCTAACCCTAACCCTAGCCCGAAACCTAACCCTAACCCTTCCCCGAAGCCTGACCCTCACCCGTCCCCTAATCCTAACCCGTACGCTGACACTAAACCGCGCCCTCACACGTACGCTCCCCCTAAAGCGTTGTCGTGCCCTCACCTGGACCCTAAACCGTCCCCGTCCCCTAACCCTAACCCTAGCCCGAACCCTAACCCTAACCCTTCCCCGAAGCCTGACACTCACCTGTACCCTAATCCTAATCCGCACGCTGACACTAACATGCGCCCTCACACGTACGCTCCCCCTAAAGCGTTGTCGTGCCCTCACCTGGACCCTAAACCGTCCCCGTCCCCTAACCCTAACCCTAGCCCGAACCCTAACCCTAACCCTTCCCCGAAGCCTGACCCTCACCCGTCCCCTAATCCTAACCCGTACGCTGACACTAACCCGCGCCCTCACACGTACGCTCCCCCTAAAGCGTTGTCGTGCCCTCACCTGGACCCTAAACCGTCCCCGTCCCCTAACCCTAACCCTAGCCCGAACCCTAACCCTCACCCTTCCCCGAAGCCTGACCCTCACCCGTCCCCTAATCCTAACCCTTACGCTGACACTAACCCGTGCCCTCACACGTACGCTCCCCCTAAAGCGTTGTCGTACCCTCACCTGGACCCTAAACCGTCCCCATCCCCTAACCCGAAGCCTAGCCCGAACCCTAACCCTAACCCTTCCCCGAAGCCTGACCCTCACCCGTCCCCTAATCCTAAACCATACGCTGTCACTATCCCGCGCCCTCACACGTACGCTCCCCCTAAAGCGTTGTCGTGCCCTCACCTGGACCCTAAACCGTCCCCATCCCCTAACCCTAACCCTAGCCCGAACCCTAACCCTCACCCTTCCCCGAAGCCTGACTCTCACCCGTCCCCTAATCCTAAACCGTACGCTGACACTAACCCGTGCCCTCACACGTACGCTCCCCCTAAAGCGTTGTCGTGCCCTCACCTGGACCCTAAACCGTCCCCGTCCCCTAACCCTAACCCTAGCCCGAACCCTAACCCTAACCCTTCCCCGAAGCCTGACCCTCAACCGTCCCCTAATCCTAACCCGTACGCTGACACTAACCCGCGCCCTCACACGTACGCTCCCCCTAAAGCGTTGTCGTACCCTCACCTGGACCCTAAACCGTCCCCATCCCCTAACCCGAAGCCTAGCCCGAACCCTAACCCTAACCCTTCCCCGAAGCCTGACCCTCAACCGTCCCCTAATCCTAAACCGTACGCTGACACTATCCCGCGCCCTCACACGTACGCTCCCCCTAAAGTGTTGTCGTACCCTCCCCTGCACCCTAAACCGTCCCCGTCCCCTAAGCCTAACCCTAGCCCGAACCCTAACCCTAACCCTTCCCCGAAGCCTGACCCTCAACCGTCCCCTAATCCCAACCCGTACGCTGACAGTAACCCGCGCCCTCACACGTACGCTCCCCCTAAAGCATTGTTTTGTCCTCACCTGGCCCCTAAACCGTGCCCGTCCCGTAACCCTAAACCAAGCCGGAACCCTATACCTAACCCTTCCCCGAAGCCTGACCCTCACCCGTCCCCTAATCCCACCCCGTACGCTGACACTAACCCACGCCCCCACACGTACGCTCCCCCTAAAGAGTTGTCGTGCCCTCACCTGGACCCTAAACCGTCCCCGTCCCCTAACCCTAACCCTACCCCGAATCCTAACCATAACCCTTCCCCGAAGCCTGACCCTCAACCGTCCCCTAATCCTAACCCGTACGCTGACACTAACCAGCGCCCTCACACGTACGCTCCCCCTAAAGCGTTGTCGTGCCCTCACCTGGACCCTAAACCGTCCCCATCCGCTAACCCTAACCCTAGCCCGAACCCTAACCCTAATCCTTCCCCGAAGCCTGACCCTCACCCGTCCCCTAATCCTAACCCGTACGCTGACACTAACCCGCGCCCTCACACGTACGCTCCCCCTAAAGCGTTGTCGTACCCTCACCTGGACTCTAAACCGTCCCCGTCCCCTAACCCTAAGCCTAGCCCGAACCCTAATCCTAACCCTTCCCCGAAGCCTGACCCTCACCCGTCCCCTAATCCTAAACCGTACGCTGACACTATCCCGCTCCCTCACACGTACGCTCCCCCTAAAGTGTTGTCGTGCCCTCACCTGGACCCTAAACCGTCCCCGTCCCCTAAGCGTAACCCTAGCCCGAACCCTAACCCTAACCATTCCCCGAAGCCTGACCCTCACCCGTCCCCTAATCCCAACCCGTACGCTGACACTAACCCGCGCCCTCACACGTACGCTCCCCCTAAAGCGTTGTTTTGCCCTCACCTGGCCCCTAAACCGTGCCCGTCCCGTAACCCTAAACCTAGCCCGAATCCTAACCCTAACACTTCCCCGAAGCCTGACCCTCACCCGTCCCCTAATCCCAACCCGTACGCTGACACTAACCCACGCCCCCACACGTACGCTCGCCCTAAAGCGTTGTCGTCCCC
Organism: Grampus griseus; assembly: GCF_964374135.1. NCBI lineage: Eukaryota > Metazoa > Chordata > Mammalia > Artiodactyla > Delphinidae > Grampus > Grampus griseus. The sequence goes on along the minus strand of NW_028133095.1, from coordinate 161,630 downwards.
TCACCTGGACCCTCAACCGTCCCCGTCCCCTAACCCTAACCCTAGCCAGAACCCTAACCCTAACCATTCCCCGAAGCCTGACCCTCACCCATCCCCTAACCCTAACCCGTACGCTGACACTAACCCGTGCCCTCACACGTACGCTCCCCCTAAAGCGTTGTCGTGCCCTCACGTGGACCCTAAACCGTCCCCATCCCCTAACGCTAACCCTAGCCCGAACCCTAACCCTAACACTTCCCCGAAGCCTGACCCTCACCCGTCCCCTAATCCTAACCCGTACGCTGACACTAACCCGCGCCCTCACACGTACGCTCCTCCTAAAGCGTTGTCGTACCCTCACCTGGACCCTAAACCGTCCCCGTCCCCTAACCCTAACCCTAGCCCGAGCCCTAACCCTAACCCTTCCCCGAAGCAAGAACCTCACCCGTCCCCTAATCCTAACCCGTACGCTGACACTAAACCGCGCCCTCACACGTACGCTCCCCCTAAACCGTTGTCGTGCCCTCACCTGGACCCTAAACCGTCCCCGTCCCCTAACACTAATCCTAGCCCGAACCCTAACCCTAACCCTTCCCCGAAGCCTGACACTCACCCGTCCCCTAATCCTAACCCGTACGCTGACACTAACATGCGCCCTCACACGTACGCTCCCCCTAAACCGTTGTCGTGCCCTCACCTGGACCCTAAACCGTCCCCGTCCCCTAACACTAACCCTAGCCCGAACCCTAACCCTAACCCTTCCCCGAAGCCTGACCCTCACCCGTCCCCTAATCCTAACCCGTACGCTGACACTAACCCGCGCCCTCACACGTACGCTCCTCCTAAAGCGTTGTCGTACCCTCACCTGGACCCTAAACCGTCCCCGTCCCCTAACCCTAACCCTAGCCCGAGCCCTAACCCTAACCCTTCCCCGAAGCCTGACCCTCACCCGTCCCCTAATCCTAACCCGTACGCTGACACTAAACCGCGCCCTCACACGTACGCTCCCCCTAAACCGTTGTCGTGCCCTCACCTGGACCCTAAACCGTCCCCGTCCCCTAACACTAACCCTAGCCCGAACCCTAACCCTAACCCTTCCCCGAAGCCTGACACTCACCCGTCCCCTAATCCTAACCCGTACGCTGACACTAACATGCGCCCTCACACGTACGCTCCCCCTAAAGCGTTGTCGTGCCCTCACCTGGACCCTAAACCGTCCCCGTCCCCTAACACTAACCCTAGCCCGAACCCTAACCCTAACCCTTCCCCGAAGCCTGACACTCACCCGTCCCCTAATCCTAACCCGTACGCTGACACTAACCCGTGCCCTCACACGTACGCTCCCCCTAATGCGTTGTCGTGCCCTCAAGTGGACCCTAAACCGTCCCCGTCCCCTAACGCTAACCCTAGCCCGAACCCTAACCCTAACCCTTCCCCGAAGCCGGACCCTCACCCGTCCCCTAATCCTAACCCGTACGCTGACAATAACCCACGCCCTCACACGTACCCTCCCCCTAAAACGTTGTCGTGCCTTCACCTGGACCCTAAACCGTCCCCGTCCCCTAACCCTAACCCTAGCCCGAACCCTAACCCTAACCCTTCCCCGAAGCCTGACCCTCACCCGTCCCCTAATCCCAACCCGTACGCTGACACTAACCCGCGCCCTCAAACGTACGCTCCCCCTAAAGCGTTGTCGTGCCCTCACCTGGACCCTAAACCGTCCCCATCCCCTAACCCTAACCCTAGCCCGAACCCTAACCCTAACCCTTCCCCGAAGCCTGACCCTCACCCGTCCCCTAATCCTAACTCGTACGCTGACACTAACCCGCGCCCTCACACGTACGCTCCCACTAAATCGTTGTCGAACCCTCACCTGGACCCTAAACCGTCCCCGTCCCCTAAGCCTAACGCTAGCCCGAACCCTAACCCTAACCCTTCCCCGAAGCCTGACCCTCACCCGTCCCCTAATCCCAACCCGTACGCTGACACTAACCCGCGCCCTCACACATACGCTCCCCCTAAAGCGTTGTTTTGCCCTCACCTGGCCCCTAAACCGTGCCCGTCCCGTAACCCTAAACCTAGCCCGAAACCTAACCCTAAAACTTCCCCGAAGCCTGACCCTCACCCGTCCCCTAATCCAACCCGTACGCTGACACTAACCCACGCCCCCACACGTACGCTCCCCCTAAAGCGTTGTCGTGCCCTCACCTGGACCCTCAACCGTCCCCGTCCCCTAACCCTAACCATAGCCCGAACCCTAACCCTAACCATTCCCCGAAGCCTGACCCTCACCGATCCCCTAATCCTAACCCGTACGCTGACACTAACCCGTGCCCTCACACGTACGCTCCCCCTAAAGCGTTGTCGTTCCCTCACGTGGACCCTAAACCGTCCCCGTCCCCTAACGCTAACCCTAGCCCGAACCCTAACCCTAACACTTCCCCGAAGCCTGACCCTCACCCGTCCCCTAATCCTAACCCGTACGCTGACACTAACCCGCGACCTCACATGTACGCTCCCCCTAAAGCGTTGTCGTACCCTCACCTGGACCCTAATCCGTCCCCGTCCCCTAACCCTAACCCTAGCCCGAACCCTAACCCTAACACTTCCCCGAAGCCTGACCCTCACCCGTCCCCTAATCTTAACCCGTACGCTGACACTAACCCGCGCCCTCACACGTACGCTCCCCCTAAAGCGTTGTCGTGCCCTCACCTGGACCCAAAACCGTCCCCGTCCCCTAACCCTAACCCTAGCCCGAACCCTAACCCTAACCCTTCCCCGAAGCCTGACACTCACCTGTCCCCTAATCCTAACCCGTACGCTGACACTAACATGCGCCCTCACACGTACGCTTCCCCTAAAGCGTTGTCGTGCCCTCACCTGGACCCTAAACCGTCCCCGTCCTCTAACCCTAACCCTAGCCCGAACCCTAACCCTAACCCTTCCCCGAAGCCTGACCCTCACCCGTCCCCTAATCCTAACCCGTACGCTGACACTAACCCGCGCCCTCACACGTACGCTCCCCCTAAAGCGTTGTCGTGCCCTCACCTGGACCCTAAACCGTCCCCGTCCCCTAACCCTAACCCTAGCCCGAACCCTAACCCTCACCCTTCCCCGAAGCCTGACCCTCACCCGTCCCCTAATCCTAACCCGTACGCTGACACTAACCCGCGCCCTCACACGTATGCACCCCCTAAAGCGTTGTCGTACCCTCACCTGGACCCTAAACCGTCCCCATCCCCTAACCCGAAGCCTAGCCCGAACCTTAACCCTAACCCTTCCCCGAAGCCTGACCCTCACCCGTCCCCTAATCCTAAACCATACGCTGTCACTATCCCGCGCCCTCACACGTACGCTCCCCCTAAAGCGTTGTCGTGCCCTCACCTGGACCCTAAACCGTCCCCGTCCCCTAACCCTAACCCTAGCCCGAACCCTAACCCTCACCCTTCCCCGAAGCCTGACTCTCACCCGTCCCCTAATCCTAACCCGTACGCTGACACTAACCCGTGCCCTCACACGTACGCTCCCCCTAAAGCGTTGTCGTGCCCTCACCTGGACCCTAAACCGTCCCCGTCCCCTAACCCTAACCCTAGCCCGAACCCTAACCCTAACCCTTCCCCGAAGCCTGACCCTCAACCGTCCCCTAATCCTAACCCGTACGCTGACACTAACCCGCGCCCTCACACGTACGCTTCCCCTAAAGCGTTGTCGTGCCCTCACCTGGACCCTAAACCGTTCCCATCCCCTAACCCTAACCCTAGACCGAAACCTAACCCTAACCCTTCCCCGAAGCCTGACCCTCACCCGTCCCCTAATCCTAACCCGTACGCTGACACTAACCCGCGCCCTCACACGTACACTCCCCCTAAAGCGTTGTCGTACCCTCACCTGGACTCTAAACCGTCCCCGTCCCCTAACCCTAAGCCTAACCCTAACCCTAACCCTAACCCTAAAGCGTTGTCGTGCCGTCACCTGGACCCTAAACAGTCCCCGTCCCCTAACCCTAACCCTAGCCCGAAACCTAACCCTAACCCTTCCCCGAAGCCTGACCCTCACCCGTCCCCTAATCCTAACCCGTACGCTGACACTAAACCGCGCCCTCACACGTACGCTCCCCCTAAAGCGTTGTCGTGCCCTCACCTGGACCCTAAACCGTCCCCGTCCCCTAACCCTAACCCTAGCCCGAACCCTAACCCTAACCCTTCCCCGAAGCCTGACACTCACCTGTACCCTAATCCTAACCCGCACGCTGACACTAACATGCGCCCTCACACGTACGCTCCCCCTAAAGCGTTGTCGTGCCCTCACCTGGACCCTAAACCGTCCCCGTCCCCTAACCCTAACCCTAGCCCGAACCCTAACCCTAACCCTTCCCCGAAGCCTGACCCTCACCCGTCCCCTAATCCTAACCCGTACGCTGACACTAACCCGCGCCCTCACACGTACGCTCCCCCTAAAGCGTTGTCGTGCCCTCACCTGGACCCTAAACCGTCCCCGTCCCCTAACCCTAACCCTAGCCCGAACCCTAACCCTCACCCTTCCCCGAAGCCTGACCCTCACCCGTCCCCTAATCCTAACCCTTACGCTGACACTAACCCGCGCCCTCACACGTACGCTCCCCCTAAAGCGTTGTCGTACCCTCACCTGGACCCTAAACCGTCCCCATCCCCTAACCCGAAGCCTAGCCCGAACCCTAACCCTAACCCTTCCCCGAAGCCTGACCCTCACCCGTCCCCTAATCCTAAACCATACGCTGTCACTATCCCGCGCCCTCACACGTACGCTCCCCCTAAAGCGTTGTCGTGCCCTCACCTGGACCCTAAACCGTCCCCATCCCCTAACCCTAACCCTAGCCCGAACCCTAACCCTCACCCTTCCCCGAAGCCTGACTCTCACCCGTCCCCTAATCCTAAACCGTACGCTGACACTAACCCGTGCCCTCACACGTACGCTCCCCCTAAAGCGTTGTCGTGCCCTCACCTGGACCCTAAACCGTCCCCGTCCCCTAACCCTAACCCTAGCCCGAACCCTAACCCTAACCCTTCCCCGAAGCCTGACCCTCAACCGTCCCCTAATCCTAACCCGTACGCTGACACTAACCCGCGCCCTCACACGTACGCTCCCCCTAAAGCGTTGTCGTACCCTCACCTGGACCCTAAACCGTCCCCATCCCCTAACCCGAAGCCTAGCCCGAACCCTAACCCTAACCCTTCCCCGAAGCCTGACCCTCAACCGTCCCCTAATCCTAAACCGTACGCTGACACTATCCCGCGCCCTCACACGTACGCTCCCCCTAAAGTGTTGTCGTACCCTCCCCTGCACCCTAAACCGTCCCCGTCCCCTAAGCCTAACCCTAGCCCGAACCCTAACCCTAACCCTTCCCCGAAGCCTGACCCTCAACCGTCCCCTAATCCCAACCCGTACGCTGACAGTAACCCGCGCCCTCACACGTACGCTCCCCCTAAAGCATTGTTTTGTCCTCACCTGGCCCCTAAACCGTGCCCGTCCCGTAACCCTAAACCTAGCCGGAACCCTATACCTAACCCTTCCCCGAAGCCTGACCCTCACCCGTCCCCTAATCCCACCCCGTACGCTGACACTAACCCACGCCCCCACACGTACGCTCCCCCTAAAGAGTTGTCGTGCCCTCACCTGGACCCTAAACCGTCCCCGTCCCCTAACCCTAACCCTACCCCGAATCCTAACCATAACCCTTCCCCGAAGCCTGACCCTCAACCGTCCCCTAATCCTAACCCGTACGCTGACACTAACCAGCGCCCTCACACGTACGCTCCCCCTAAAGCGTTGTCGTGCCCTCACCTGGACCCTAAACCGTCCCCATCCGCTAACCCTAACCCTAGCCCGAACCCTAACCCTAATCCTTCCCCGAAGCCTGACCCTCACCCGTCCCCTAATCCTAACCCGTACGCTGACACTATCCCGCTCCCTCACACGTACGCTCCCCCTAAAGTGTTGTCGTGCCCTCACCTGGACCCTAAACCGTCCCCGTCCCCTAAGCGTAACCCTAGCCCGAACCCTAACCCTAACCATTCCCCGAAGCCTGACCCTCACCCGTCCCCTAATCCCAACCCGTACGCTGACACTAACCCGCGCCCTCACACGTACGCTCCCCCTAAAGCGTTGTTTTGCCCTCACCTGGCCCCTAAACCGTGCCCGTCCCGTAACCCTAAACCTAGCCCGAATCCTAACCCTAACACTTCCCCGAAGCCTGACCCTCACCCGTCCCCTAATCCCAACCCGTACGCTGACACTAACCCACGCCCCCACACGTACGCTCGCCCTAAAGCGTTGTCGTCCCCTCACCTGGACCCTCAACCGTCCCCGTCCCCTAACCCTAACCCTAGCCAGAACCCTAACCCTAACCATTCCCCGAAGCCTGACCCTCACCCATCCCCTAACCCTAACCCGTACGCTGACACTAACCCGTGCCCTCACACGTACGCTCCCCCTAAAGCGTTGTCGTGCCCTCACGTGGACCCTAAACCGTCCCCATCCCCTAACGCTAACCCTAGCCCGAACCCTAACCCTAACACTTCCCCGAAGCCTGACCCTCACCCGTCCCCTAATCCTAACCCGTACGCTGACACTAACCCGCGCCCTCACACGTACGCTCCTCCTAAAGCGTTGTCGTACCCTCACCTGGACCCTAAACCGTCCCCGTCCCCTAACCCTAACCCTAGCCCGAGCCCTAACCCTAACCCTTCCCCGAAGCAAGAACCTCACCCGTCCCCTAATCCTAACCCGTACGCTGACACTAAACCGCGCCCTCACACGTACGCTCCCCCTAAACCGTTGTCGTGCCCTCACCTGGACCCTAAACCGTCCCCGTCCCCTAACACTAATCCTAGCCCGAACCCTAACCCTAACCCTTCCCCGAAGCCTGACACTCACCCGTCCCCTAATCCTAACCCGTACGCTGACACTAACATGCGCCCTCACACGTACGCTCCCCCTAAACCGTTGTCGTGCCCTCACCTGGACCCTAAACCGTCCCCGTCCCCTAACACTAACCCTAGCCCGAACCCTAACCCTAACCCTTCCCCGAAGCCTGACCCTCACCCGTCCCCTAATCCTAACCCGTACGCTGACACTAACCCGCGCCCTCACACGTACGCTCCTCCTAAAGCGTTGTCGTACCCTCACCTGGACCCTAAACCGTCCCCGTCCCCTAACCCTAACCCTAGCCCGAGCCCTAACCCTAACCCTTCCCCGAAGCCTGACCCTCACCCGTCCCCTAATCCTAACCCGTACGCTGACACTAAACCGCGCCCTCACACGTACGCTCCCCCTAAACCGTTGTCGTGCCCTCACCTGGACCCTAAACCGTCCCCGTCCCCTAACACTAACCCTAGCCCGAACCCTAACCCTAACCCTTCCCCGAAGCCTGACACTCACCCGTCCCCTAATCCTAACCCGTACGCTGACACTAACATGCGCCCTCACACGTACGCTCCCCCTAAAGCGTTGTCGTGCCCTCACCTGGACCCTAAACCGTCCCCGTCCCCTAACACTAACCCTAGCCCGAACCCTAACCCTAACCCTTCCCCGAAGCCTGACACTCACCCGTCCCCTAATCCTAACCCGTACGCTGACACTAACCCGTGCCCTCACACGTACGCTCCCCCTAATGCGTTGTCGTGCCCTCAAGTGGACCCTAAACCGTCCCCGTCCCCTAACGCTAACCCTAGCCCGAACCCTAACCCTAACCCTTCCCCGAAGCCGGACCCTCACCCGTCCCCTAATCCTAACCCGTACGCTGACAATAACCCGCGCCCTCACACGTACCCTCCCCCTAAAACGTTGTCGTGCCTTCACCTGGACCCTAAACCGTCCCCGTCCCCTAACCCTAACCCTAGCCCGAACCCTAACCCTAACCCTTCCCCGAAGCCTGACCCTCACCCGTCCCCTAATCCCAACCCGTACGCTGACACTAACCCGCGCCCTCAAACGTACGCTCCCCCTAAAGCGTTGTCGTGCCCTCACCTGGACCCTAAACCGTCCCCATCCCCTAACCCTAACCCTAGCCCGAACCCTAACCCTAACCCTTCCCCGAAGCCTGACCCTCACCCGTCCCCTAATCCTAACTCGTACGCTGACACTAACCCGCGCCCTCACACGTACGCTCCCACTAAATCGTTGTCGAACCCTCACCTGGACCCTAAACCGTCCCCGTCCCCTAAGCCTAACGCTAGCCCGAACCCTAACCCTAACCCTTCCCCGAAGCCTGACCCTCACCCGTCCCCTAATCCCAACCCGTACGCTGACACTAACCCGCGCCCTCACACATACGCTCCCCCTAAAGCGTTGTTTTGCCCTCACCTGGCCCCTAAACCGTGCCCGTCCCGTAACCCTAAACCTAGCCCGAAACCTAACCCTAAAACTTCCCCGAAGCCTGACCCTCACCCGTCCCCTAATCCAACCCGTACGCTGACACTAACCCACGCCCCCACACGTACGCTCCCCCTAAAGCGTTGTCGTGCCCTCACCTGGACCCTCAACCGTCCCCGTCCCCTAACCCTAACCATAGCCCGAACCCTAACCCTAACCATTCCCCGAAGCCTGACCCTCACCGATCCCCTAATCCTAACCCGTACGCTGACACTAACCCGTGCCCTCACACGTACGCTCCCCCTAAAGCGTTGTCGTTCCCTCACGTGGACCCTAAACCGTCCCCGTCCCCTAACGCTAACCCTAGCCCGAACCCTAACCCTAACACTTCCCCGAAGCCTGACCCTCACCCGTCCCCTAATCCTAACCCGTACGCTGACACTAACCCGCGACCTCACATGTACGCTCCCCCTAAAGCGTTGTCGTACCCTCACCTGGACCCTAATCCGTCCCCGTCCCCTAACCCTAACCCTAGCCCGAACCCTAACCCTAACACTTCCCCGAAGCCTGACCCTCACCCGTCCCCTAATCTTAACCCGTACGCTGACACTAACCCGCGCCCTCACACGTACGCTCCCCCTAAAGCGTTGTCGTGCCCTCACCTGGACCCAAAACCGTCCCCGTCCCCTAACCCTAACCCTAGCCCGAACCCTAACCCTAACCCTTCCCCGAAGCCTGACACTCACCTGTCCCCTAATCCTAACCCGTACGCTGACACTAACATGCGCCCTCACACGTACGCTTCCCCTAAAGCGTTGTCGTGCCCTCACCTGGACCCTAAACCGTCCCCGTCCTCTAACCCTAACCCTAGCCCGAACCCTAACCCTAACCCTTCCCCGAAGCCTGACCCTCACCCGTCCCCTAATCCTAACCCGTACGCTGACACTAACCCGCGCCCTCACACGTACGCTCCCCCTAAAGCGTTGTCGTGCCCTCACCTGGACCCTAAACCGTCCCCGTCCCCTAACCCTAACCCTAGCCCGAACCCTAACCCTCACCCTTCCCCGAAGCCTGACCCTCACCCGTCCCCTAATCCTAACCCGTACGCTGACACTAACCCGCGCCCTCACACGTATGCACCCCCTAAAGCGTTGTCGTACCCTCACCTGGACCCTAAACCGTCCCCATCCCCTAACCCGAAGCCTAGCCCGAACCTTAACCCTAACCCTTCCCCGAAGCCTGACCCTCACCCGTCCCCTAATCCTAAACCATACGCTGTCACTATCCCGCGCCCTCACACGTACGCTCCCCCTAAAGCGTTGTCGTGCCCTCACCTGGACCCTAAACCGTCCCCGTCCCCTAACCCTAACCCTAGCCCGAACCCTAACCCTCACCCTTCCCCGAAGCCTGACTCTCACCCGTCCCCTAATCCTAACCCGTACGCTGACACTAACCCGTGCCCTCACACGTACGCTCCCCCTAAAGCGTTGTCGTGCCCTCACCTGGACCCTAAACCGTCCCCGTCCCCTAACCCTAACCCTAGCCCGAACCATAACCCTAACCCTTCCCCGAAGCCTGACCCTCAACCGTCCCCTAATCCTAACCCGTACGCTGACACTAACCCGCGCCCTCACACGTACGCTTCCCCTAAAGCGTTGTCGTGCCCTCACCTGGACCCTAAACCGTTCCCATCCCCTAACCCTAACCCTAGACCGAAACCTAACCCTAACCCTTCCCCGAAGCCTGACCCTCACCCGTCCCCTAATCCTAACCCGTACGCTGACACTAACCCGCGCCCTCACACGTACACTCCCCCTAAAGCGTTGTCGTACCCTCACCTGGACTCTAAACCGTCCCCGTCCCCTAACCCTAAGCCTAGCCCGAACCCTAACCCTAACCCTTCCCCGAAGCCTGACCCTCACCCGTCCCATAATCCTAAACCGTACGCTGACACTATCCCGCGCCCTCACACGTACGCTCCCCCTAAAGTGTTGTCGTACCCTCCCCTGCACCCTAAACCGTCCCCGTCCCCTAAGCCTAACCCTAGCCCGAACCCTAACCCTAACACTTCCCCGAAGCCTGACCCTCAACCGTCCCCTAATCCCAACCCGTACGCTGACACTAACCTGCGCCCTCACACGTACGCTCCCCCTAAAGCATTGTTTTGTCCTCACCTGGCCCCTAAACCGTGCCCGTCCCGTAACCCTAAACCTAGCCGGAACCCTAACCCTAACCCTTCCCCGAAGCCTGACCCTCACCCGTCCCCTAATCCCAACCCGTACGCTGACACTAACCCACGCCCCCACACGTACGCTCCCCCTAAAGTGTTGTCGTGCCCTCACCTGGACCCTAAACCGTCCCCGTCCCCTAACCCTAACCCTACCCCGAATCCTAACCATAACCCTTCCCCGAAGCCTGACCCTCAACCGTCCCCTAATCCTAACCCGTACGCTGACACTAACCAGCGCCCTCACACGTACGTTCCCCCTAAAGCGTTGTCGTGCCCTCACCTGGACCCTAAACCGTCCCCATCCGCTAACCCTAACCCTAGCCCGAACCCTAACCCTAACACTTCCCCGAAGCCTGACCCTCACCCGTCCCCTAATCCTAACCCGTACGCTGACACTAACCCGTGCCCTCACACGTACGCTCCCCCTAATGCGTTGTCGTGCCCTCAAGTGGACCCTAAACCGTCCCCGTCCCCTAACGCTAACCCTAGCCCGAACCCTAACCCTAACCCTTCCCCGAAGCCGGACCCTCACCCGTCCCCTAATCCTAACCCGTACGCTGACAATAACCCGCGCCCTCACACGTACCCTCCCCCTAAAACGTTGTCGTGCCTTCACCTGGACCCTAAACCGTCCCCGTCCCCTAACCCTAACCCTAGCCCGAACCCTAACCCTAACCCTTCCCCGAAGCCTGACCCTCACCCGTCCCCTAATCCCAACCCGTACGCTGACACTAACCCGCGCCCTCAAACGTACGCTCCCCCTAAAGCGTTGTCGTGCCCTCACCTGGACCCTAAACCGTCCCCATCCCCTAACCCTAACCCTAGCCCGAACCCTAACCCTAACCCTTCCCCGAAGCCTGACCCTCACCCGTCCCCTAATCCTAACTCGTACGCTGACACTAACCCGCGCCCTCACACGTACGCTCCCACTAAATCGTTGTCGAACCCTCACCTGGACCCTAAACCGTCCCCGTCCCCTAAGCCTAACGCTAGCCCGAACCCTAACCCTAACCCTTCCCCGAAGCCTGACCCTCACCCGTCCCCTAATCCCAACCCGTACGCTGACACTAACCCGCGCCCTCACACATACGCTCCCCCTAAAGCGTTGTTTTGCCCTCACCTGGCCCCTAAACCGTGCCCGTCCCGTAACCCTAAACCTAGCCCGAAACCTAACCCTAAAACTTCCCCGAAGCCTGACCCTCACCCGTCCCCTAATCCAACCCGTACGCTGACACTAACCCACGCCCCCACACGTACGCTCCCCCTAAAGCGTTGTCGTGCCCTCACCTGGACCCTCAACCGTCCCCGTCCCCTAACCCTAACCATAGCCCGAACCCTAACCCTAACCATTCCCCGAAGCCTGACCCTCACCGATCCCCTAATCCTAACCCGTACGCTGACACTAACCCGTGCCCTCACACGTACGCTCCCCCTAAAGCGTTGTCGTTCCCTCACGTGGACCCTAAACCGTCCCCGTCCCCTAACGCTAACCCTAGCCCGAACCCTAACCCTAACACTTCCCCGAAGCCTGACCCTCACCCGTCCCCTAATCCTAACCCGTACGCTGACACTAACCCGCGACCTCACATGTACGCTCCCCCTAAAGCGTTGTCGTACCCTCACCTGGACCCTAATCCGTCCCCGTCCCCTAACCCTAACCCTAGCCCGAACCCTAACCCTAACACTTCCCCGAAGCCTGACCCTCACCCGTCCCCTAATCTTAACCCGTACGCTGACACTAACCCGCGCCCTCACACGTACGCTCCCCCTGAAGCGTTGTCGTGCCCTCACCTGGACCCAAAACCGTCCCCGTCCCCTAACCCTAACCCTAGCCCGAACCCTAACCCTAACCCTTCCCCGAAGCCTGACACTCACCTGTCCCCTAATCCTAACCCGTACGCTGACACTAACATGCGCCCTCACACGTACGCTTCCCCTAAAGCGTTGTCGTGCCCTCACCTGGACCCTAAACCGTCCCCGTCCTCTAACCCTAACCCTAGCCCGAACCCTAACCCTAACCCTTCCCCGAAGCCTGACCCTCACCCGTCCCCTAATCCTAACCCGTACGCTGACACTAACCCGCGCCCTCACACGTACGCTCCCCCTAAAGCGTTGTCGTGCCCTCACCTGGACCCTAAACCGTCCCCGTCCCCTAACCCTAACCCTAGCCCGAACCCTAACCCTCACCCTTCCCCGAAGCCTGACCCTCACCCGTCCCCTAATCCTAACCCGTACGCTGACACTAACCCGCGCCCTCACACGTACGCACCCCCTAAAGCGTTGTCGTACCCTCACCTGGACCCTAAACCGTCCCCATCCCCTAACCCGAAGCCTAGCCCGAACCCTAACCCTAACCCTTCCCCGAAGCCTGACCCTCACCCGTCCCCTAATCCTAAACCATACGCTGTCACTATCCCGCGCCCTCACACGTACGCTCCCCCTAAAGCGTTGTCGTGCCCTCACCTGGACCCTAAACCGTCCCCGTCCCCTAACCCTAACCCTAGCCCGAACCCTAACCCTCACCCTTCCCCGAAGCCTGACTCTCACCCGTCCCCTAATCCTAACCCGTACGCTGACACTAACCCGTGCCCTCACACGTACGCTCCCCCTAAAGCGTTGTCGTGCCCTCACCTGGACCCTAAACCGTCCCCGTCCCCTAACCCTAACCCTAGCCCGAACCCTAACCCTAACCCTTCCCCGAAGCCTGACCCTCAACCGTCCCCTAATCCTAACCCGTACGCTGACACTAACCCGCGCCCTCACACGTACGCTTCCCCTAAAGCGTTGTCGTGCCCTCACCTGGACCCTAAACCGTTCCCATCCCCTAACCCTAACCCTAGACCGAAACCTAACCCTAACCCTTCCCTGAAGCCTGACCCTCACCCGTCCCCTAATCCTAACCCGTACGCTGACACTAACCCGCGCCCTCACACGTACACTCCCCCTAAAGCGTTGTCGTACCCTCACCTGGACTCTAAACCGTCCCCGTCCCCTAACCCTAAGCCTAGCCCGAACCCTAACCCTAACCCTTCCCCGAAGCCTGACCCTCACCCGTCCCCTAATCCTAAACCGTACGCTGACACTATCCCGCGCCCTCACACGTACGCTCCCCCTAAAGTGTTGTCGTACCCTCCCCTGCACCCTAAACCGTCCCCGTCCCCTAAGCCTAACCCTAGCCCGAACCCTAACCCTAACACTTCCCCGAAGCCTGACCCTCAACCGTCCCCTAATCCCAACCCGTACGCTGACACTAACCTGCGCCCTCACACGTACGCTCCCCCTAAAGCATTGTTTTGTCCTCACCTGGCCCCTAAACCGTGCCCGTCCCGTAACCCTAAACCTAGCCGGAACCCTAACCCTAACCCTTCCCCGAAGCCTGACCCTCACCCGTCCCCTAATCCCAACCCGTACGCTGACACTAACCCACGCCCCCACACGTACGCTCCCCCTAAAGTGTTGTCGTGCCCTCACCTGGACCCTAAACCGTCCCCGTCCCCTAACCCTAACCCTACCCCGAATCCTAACCATAACCCTTCCCCGAAGCCTGACCCTCAACCGTCCCCTAATCCTAACCCGTACGCTGACACTAACCAGCGCCCTCACACGTACGTTCCCCCTAAAGCGTTGTCGTGCCCTCACCTGGACCCTAAACCGTCCCCATCAGCTAACCCTAACCCTAGCCCGAACCCTAACCCTAACACTTCTCCGAAGCCTGACCCTCACCCGTCCCCTAATCCTAACCCGTACGCTGACACTAACCCGCGCCCTCACACGTACGCTCCCCCTAAAGCGTTGTCGTACCCTCACCTGGACTCTAAACCGTCCCCGTCCCCTAACCCTAAGCCTAGCCCGAACCCTAATCCTAACACTTCCCCGAAGCCTGACCCTCACCCGTCCCCTAGTCCTAAACCGTACGCTGACACTATCCCGCGCCCTCACACGTACGCTCCCCCTAAAGTGTTGTCGTACCCTCCCCTGCACCCTAAACCGTCCCCGTCCCCTAAGCCTAACCCTAGCCCGAACCCTAACCCTAACCCTTCCCCGAAGCCTAACCCTCACCCGTCCCCTAATCCCAACCCGTACGCTGACACTAACCCGCGCCCTCACACGTACGCTCCCCCTAAAGCGTTGTTTTGCCCTCACCTGGCCCCTAAACCGTGCCCGTCCCGTAACCCTAAACCTAGCCCGAACCCTAACCCTAACACTGCCCCGAAGCCTGACCCTCACCCGTCCCCTAATCCTAACCCGTACGCTGACACTAACCCGCGCCCTCACACGTACGCTCCTCCTAAAGCGTTGTCGTACCCTCACCTGGACCCTAAACCGTCCCCGTCCCCTAACCCTAACCCTAGCCCGAGCCCTAACCCTAATCCTTCCCCGAAGCCTGAACCTCACCCGTCCCCTAATCCTAACCCGTACGCTGACACTAAACCGCGCCCTCACACGTACGCTCCCCCTAAACCGTTGTCGTGCCCTCACCTGTACCCTAAACCGTCCCCGTCCCCTAACACTAACCCTAGCCCGAACCCTAACCCTAACCCTTCCCCGAAGCCTGACACTCACCCGTCCCCTAATCCTAACCCGTACGCTGACACTAACATGCGCCCTCACACGTACGCTCCCCCTAAACCGTTGTCGTGCCCTCACCTGGACCCTAAACCGTCCCCGTCCCCTAACACTAACCCTAGCCCGAACCCTAACCCTAACCCTTCCCCGAAGCCTGACCCTCACCCGTCCCCTAATCCTAACCCGTACGCTGACACTAACCCGCGCCCTCACACGTACGCTCCTCCTAAAGCGTTGTCGTACCCTCACCTGGACCCTAAACCGTCCCCGTCCCCTAACCCTAACCCTAGCCAGAGCCCTAACCCTAACCCTTCCCCGAAGCCTGACCCTCACCCGTCCCCTAATCCTAACCCGTACGCTGACACTAAACCGCGCCCTCACACGTATGCTCCCCCTAAACCGTTGTCGTGCCCTCACCTGGACCCTAAACCGTCCCCGTCCCCTGACACTTACCCTAGCCCGAACCCTAACCCTAACCCTTCCCCGAAGCCTGACACTCACCCGTCCCCTAATCCTAACCCGTACGCTGACACTAACATGCGCCCTCACACGTACGCTCCCCCTAAAGCGTTGTCGTGCCCTCACCTGGACCCTAAACCGTCCCCATCCCCTAACCCTAACCCTAGCCCGAACCCTAACCCTAACCCTTCCCCGAAGCCTGACCCTCACCCGTCCCCTAATCCTAACCCGTATGCTGACACTAACCCGCGCCCTCATATGTACGCTCCCCCTAAAGCGTTGTCGTACCCTCACCTGGACTCTAAACCGTCCCCGTCCCCTAACCCTAAGCCTAGCCCGAACCCTAACCCTAACCCTTCCCCGAAGCCTGACCCTCACCCGTCCCCTAATCCTAAACCGTACGCTGACACTATCCCGCGCCCTCACACGTACGCTCCCGATAAAGTGTTGTCGTACCCTCCCCTGCACCCTAAACCGTCCCCGTCCCCTAAGCCTAACCCTAGCCCGAACCCTAACCCTAACCCTTCCCCGAAGCCTGACCCTCACCCGTCCCCTAATCCCAACCCGTACGCTGACACTAACCCGCGCCCTCACACGTACGCTCCCCCTAAAATGTTGTCGTGCCCTCACCTGGACCCTAAACCGTCTCCGTCCCCTAACCCTAACGCTAGCCCGAACCCTAACCCTAACCCTTCCCCGAAGCCTGACCCTCACCCGTCCCCTAATCCTAACCCGTACGCTGACACTAACCCGCGCCCTCACACGTACCCTCCCCCTAAAACTTTGTCGTGCCCTCACCTGGACCCTAAACCGTCCCCGTCCCCTAACCCTAACCCTAGCCCGAACCCTAACCCTAACCCTTCCCCGAAGCCTGATCCTCACCCGTCCCCTAATCCTAACCCGTACGCTGACACTAACCCGCGCCCTCACACGTACGCTCCCCCTAAAGCGTTGCCGTGCCCTCACCTGGATCCTAAACCGTCCCCATCCCCTAACCCTAACCCTAGCCCGAACCCTAACCCTAACCCTTCCCCGAAGCCTGACCCTCACCCGTCCCCTAATCCTAACCCGTACGCTGACACTAACCCGCGCCCTCACACGTACGCTCCCCCTAAAGAGTTGTCGTGCCCTCACCTGGACCCTAAACCGTCCCCATCCCCTAACCCTAACCCTAGCCCGAACCCTAACCCTAACCCTTCCCTGAAGCCTGACCCTCACCCGTCCCCTAATCCTAACCCGTACGCTGACACTAACCCGCGCCCTCACACGTACGCTCCCACTAAAGCGTTGTCGTACCCTCACCTGGACCCTAAAACGTCCCCGTCCCCGAACCCGAAGCCTAGCCCGACCCTAACCCTAACCCTTCCCCGAAGCGTGACCCTCACCCGTACCCTAATCCTAAACCGTACGCTGTCACTATCCCGCGCCCTCACACGTACGCTCCCCCTAAAGTGTTGTCGTACCCTCACCTGGACCCTAAACCGTCCCCGTCCCCTAAGCCGAACTCTAGCCCGAACCTTAACCCTAACCCTTCCCCGAAGCCTGACACTCACCCGTCCCCTAATCCTAACCCGTACGCTGACACTAACCCGCGCCCTCACACGTACGCTCCCCCTAAAGCGTTGTCGTGCCCTCACCTGGACCCTAAACCTTCCCCGTCCCCTAACCCTAACCCTAGCCCGAACCCTAACCCTAACCCTTCCCCGAAGCCTGACCCTCACCCGTCCCCTAATCCTAACCCGTACGCTGACACTAACCCGCGCCCTCACACGTACGCTCCCCCTAAAGCGTTGTCGTACCCTCACCTGGACCCTAAACCGTCCCCGTCCCCTAACCCTAACCCTAGACCGAGCCCTAACCCTAACCCTTCCCCGAAGCCTGACCCTCACCCGTCCCCTAATTCTAACCCGTACGCTGACACTAAACCGCGCCCTCACACGTACGCTCCCCCTAAACCGTTGTCGTGCCCTCACCTGGACCCTAAACCGTCCCCGTCCCCTAACACTAACCCTAGCCCGAACCCTAACCCTAACACTTCCCCGAAGCCTGACACTCACCCGTCCCCTAATCCTAACCCGTACGCTGACACTAACATGCGCCCTCACACGTACGCTCCCCCTAAAGCGTTGTCGTGCCCTCACCTGGACCCTAAACCGTCCCCGTCCCCTAACCCTAACCCTAGCCCGAACCCTAACCCTAACCCTACCCCGAAGCCTGACCCTCAACCGTCCCCTAATCCTAACCCGTACGCTGACACTAAACCGCGCCCTCACACGTACGCTCCCCCTAAAGCGTTGTCGTGCCCTCACCTGGACCCTAAACCGACCCCGTCCCCTAACACTAACCCTAGCCCGAACCCTAAGCCTAACCCTTCCCCGAAGCCTGACACTCACCCGTCCCCTAATCCTAACCCGTACGCTGACACTAACCCGTGCCCTCACACGTACGCTCCCCCTAAAGCGTTGTCGTGCCCTCACCTGGACCCTAAACCGTCCCCGTCCCCTAACCCTAACCCTAGCCCGAACCCTTAACCTAACCCTTCCCCGAAGCCTGACCCTCAACCGTCCCCTAATCCTAACCGGTACGCTGACACTAACCCGCGCCCTCACTCGTACGCTCCCCCTAAAGCGTTGTCGTGCCCTCACCTGGACCCTAAACCGTCCCCATCCCCAGCCCTAACCCTAGCCCGAACCCTAACCTTAACCCTTCCCCGAAGCCTGACCCTCACCCGTCCCCTAATCCTAACCCGTTCGCTGACACTAACCCGCGCCCTCACATGTACGCTCCCCCTAAAGCGTTGTCGTACCCTCACCTGGACTCTAAACCGTCCCCGTCCCCTAACCCTAAGCCTAGCCCGAACCCTAACCCTAACCCTTCCCCGAAGCCTGACCCTCACCCGTCCCCTAATCCTAAACCGTACGCTGACACTATCCCGCGCCCTCACACGTACGCTCCCCCTAAAGTGTTGTCGTACCCTCCCCTGCACCCTAAACCGTCCCGGTCCCCTAAGCCTAACGCTAGCCCGAACCCTAACCCTAACCCTTCCCCGAAGCCTGACCCTCACCCGTCCCCTAATCCCAACCCGTACGCTGACACTAACCCGCGCCCTCACACGTACGCTCCCCCTAAAGCGTTGTTTTGTCCTCACCTGGACCCTAAACCGTGCCCGTCCCGTAACCCTAAACCTAGCCCGAACCCTAACCCTAACCCTTCCCCGAAGCCTGACCCTCACCCGTCCCCTAATCCCAACCCGTACGCTGACACTAACCCACGCCCCCACACGTACGCTCCCCCTAAAGCGTTGTCGTGCCCTCACCTGGACCCTCAACCGTCCCCGTCCCCTAATCCTAACCCTACTCCGAACCCTAAACCTAACCCTTCCCCGAAGCCTGACCCTCAACCGTCCCCTAATCCTAACCCGTACGCTGACACTAACCCGCGCCCTCACACTTACGCTCCCCCTAAAGCGTTGTTGTACCCTCACCTGGACCCTAAACCGTCCCCATCCCATAACCCTAACCCTAGCCCGAACCCTAACCCTAACCCTTCCCCGAAGCCTGACCCTCACCCGTCCCCTAATCCTAACCCGTACGCTGACACTAACCCGCGCCCTCACACGTACGCTCCCCGTAAAGCGTTGTCGTACCCTCACCTGGACTCTAAACCGTCCCTGTCCCCTAACCCTAAGCCTAGCCCGAACCCTAATCCTAACCCTTCCCCGAAGCCTGACCCTCACCCATCCCCTAATCCTAAACCGTACGCTGACACTATCCCGCGCCCTCACACGTACGCTCCCCCTAAAGTGTTGTCGTACCCTCCCCTGCACCCTAAACCGTCCCCGTCCCCTAAGCCTAACCCTAGCCCGAACCCTAACCCTAACCCTTCTCCGAAGCCTGACCCTCACCCGTCCCCTAATCCCAACCCGTACGCTGACACTAACCCGCGCCCTCACACGTACGCTCCCCCTAAAGCGTTGTTTTGCCCTCACCTGGCCCCTAAACCGTGCCCGTCCCGTAACTCTAAAGCTAGCCCGAACCCTAACCCTAACCCTTCCCCGAAGCCTGACCCTCACCCGTCCCCTAATCCCAACCCGTACGCTGACACTAACCCACGCCCCCACACGTACGCTCCCCCTAAAGCGTTGTCGTGCCCTCACGTGGACCCTAAACCGTCCCCATCCCCGAACGCTAACCCTATCCCGAACCCTAACCCTAACCCTTCCCCGAAGCCTGACCCTCACCCGTCCCCTAATCCTAACCCGTACGCTGACACTAACCCGCGCCCTCACACGTACGTTCCTCCTAAAGCGTTGTCGTACCCTCACCTGGACCCTAAATCGTCCCCGTCCCCTAACCCTAACCCTAGCCCGAGCCCTAACCCTAACCCTTCCCCGAAGCCTGACCCTCACCCGTCCCCTAATCCTAACCCGTAGGCTGACACTATCCCGCTCCCTCACACGTACGCTCCCCCTAAAGCGTTGTCGTGCCCTCTCCTGGACCCTAAACCGTCCCCGTCCCCTAACCCTAACCCTAGCCCGAACCCTAACCCTAACCCTTCCCCGAAGCCTGACCCTCACCCGTTCCCTAATCCTAAACCGTACCCTGATACTATCCCGCGCCCTCACACGTACGCTTCCCCTAAAGTGTTGTCGTACCCTCCCCTGGACCCTAAACCGTCCCCGTCCCCTAAGCCTAACCCTAGCCCGAACCCTAACCCTAACCCTTCCCCGAAGCCTGACCCTCACCCGTCCCCTAATGCCAACCCGTACGCTGACACTAACCCGCGCCCTCACACGTACACTCCCCCTAAAGCGTTATTTTGCCCTCACCTGGCCCCTAAACCGTGCCCGTCCCGTAACCCTAAACCTAGACCGAACCCTAACCCTAAACCTTCCCCGAAGCCTGACCCTCACCCGTCCCCTAATCTCAACCCGTACGCTGACACTAACCCACGCCCCCACACGTACGCTCCCCCTAAAGCGTTGTCGTGCCCTCACCTGGACCCTCAACCGTCCCCGTCCGCTAACCCTAACCCTAGCCCGAACCCTAACCCTAACCATTCCCCGAAGCCTGACTCTCACCCATCCCCTAATCCTAACCCGTACGCTGACACTAACCCGTGCCCTCACACGTACGCTCCCCCTAAAGCGTTGTCGTGCCCTCACGTGGACCCTAAACCGTCCCCGTCCCCTAACGCTAACCCTAACCCGAACCCTAACCCTAACCCTTCCCCGAAGCCTGACCCTCACCCGTCCCCTAATCCTAACCCGTACACTGACACTAACCCGCGCCCTCACACGTACGCTCCCCCTAAAGCGTTGTCGTACCCTCACCTGGACCCTAAACCGTCCCCGTCCCCTAACCCTAACCCTAGCCCGAAACCTAACCCTAACCCTTCCCCGAAGCCTGACCCTCACCCGTCCCCTAATCCTAACCCGTACGCTGACACTAACCCGCGCCCTCACACGTACGCTCCCCCTAAAGCGTTGTCGAGCCCTCACCTGGACCCTAAACCGTCCCCGTCCCCTAACCCTAACCCTAGCCCGAACCCTAACCCTAACCATTCCCCGAAGCCTGACCCTCACCCGTTCCCTAATCCTAACCCGTACGCTGACACTAACCCGCGCCCTCACACGTACGCTCCCCCTAAAGCGTTGTCGTACCCTCACCTGGACCCTAAACCGTCCCCGTCCCCTAACCCTAAGCATAGCCCGAACCCTAACCCTAACACTTCCCCGAAGCCTGACCCTCACCCGTCCCCTAATCCTAAACCGTACGCTGACACTATCCCGCGCCCTCACACGTACGCTCCCCCTAAAGTGTTGTCGTACCCTCCCCTGGACCCTAAACCGTCCCCGTCCCCTAAGCCTAACCCTAGCCCGAACCCTAACCCTAACCCTTCCCCGAAGCCTGACCCTCACCCGTCCCCTAATCCCAACCCGTACGCTGACACTAACCCGCGCCCTCACACGTACGCTCCCCCTAAAGCGTTGTTTTGCCCTCACCTGGCCCCTAAACCGTGCCTGTCCCATAACCCTAAACCTAGCCCGAACCCTAACCCTAACCCTTCCCCGAAGCCTGACCCTCACCCGTCCCCTAATCCCAACCCGTACGCTGACACTAACCCACGCCCCCACACGTACGCTCCCCCTAAAGTGTTGTCGTGCCCTCACCTGGACCCTCAACCGTCCCCGTCCCCTAACCCTAACCCTAGCCCGAACCCTAACCCTAACCATTCCCCGAAGCCTGACCCTCACCCATCCCCTAATCCTAACCCGTACGCTGACACTAACCCGTGCCCTCACACGTACGCTCCCCCTAACGCGTTGTCGTGCTCTCACGTGGACCCTAAACCGTCCCCGTCCCCTAACGCTAACCCTAGCCCGAACCCTAACCCTAACCCTTCCCCGAAGCCTGACCCTCACCCGTCCCCTAATCCTAACCCGTACGCTGACACTAACCCGCGCCCTCACACGTACGCTCCCCCTAAAACATTGTCGTGCCCTCCCCTGGACCCTAAACCGTCCCCATCCCCTATCCCTAACCCTAGCCCTAACCCTAACCCTAACACTTCCCCGAAGCCTGACCCTCACCCGTCCCCTAATCCTAACCCGTACGCTGACACTAACCCGCGCCCTCACACGTACGCTCCCCCTAAAATGTTGTCGTGCCCTCACCTGGACCCTAAACCGTCCCAGTCCCCTAACCCTAACCCTAGCCCGAACCCTAACCCTAACCCTTCCCCGAAGCCTGACCCTCACCCGTCCCCTAATCCTAACCCGTACGCTGACACTAACCCGCGCCCTCACACGTACCCTCCCCCTAAAACGTTGTCGTGCCTTCACCTGGACCCTAAACCGTCCCCGTCCCCTAACCCTAACCCTAGCCCGAACCCTAACCCTAACCCTTCCCCGAAGCCTGACCCTCACCCGTCCCCTAATCCCAACCCGTACGCTGACTCTAACCCGCGCCCTCACACGTACGCTCCCCCTAAAGCGTTGTCGTGCCCTCACCTGGACCCTAAACCGTCCCCATCCCCTAACCCTAACCCTAGCTCGAACCCTAACCCTAACCCTTCCCCGAAGCCTGACCCTCACCCGTCCCCTAATCCTAACCCGTACGCTGACACTAACCCGCGCCCTCACACGTACGCTCCCACTAAAGCGTTGTCGTACCCTCACCTGGACCCTAAACCGTCCCCGTCCCCTAAGCCTAACGCTAGCCCGAACCCTAACCCTAACCCTTCCCCGAATCCTGACCCTCACCCGTCCCCTAATCCCAACCCGTACGCTGACACTAACCCGCGCCCTCACATGTACACTCCCCCTAAAGCGTTGTTTTGCCCTCACCTGGCCCCTAAACCGTGCCCGTCCCGTAACCCTAAACCTAGCCCGAACCCTAACCCTAACACTTCCCCGAAGCCTGACCCTCACCCGTCCCCTAATCCCAACCCGTACGCTGACACTAACCCACGCCCCCACACATACGCTCCCCCTAAAGCGTTGTCGTGCCCTCACCTGGACCCTCAACCGTCCCCATCCCCTAACCCTAACCATAGCCCGAACCCTAACCCTAACCATTCCCCGAAGCCTGACCCTCACCGATCCCCTAATCCTAACCCGTACGCTGACACTAACCCGCGCCCTCACACGTACGCTCCCCCTAAAGCGTTGTCGTACCCTCACCTGGACCCTAATCCGTCCCCGTCCCCTAACCTTAACCCTAGCCCAAACCCTAACCCTAACCCTTCCCCGAAGCCTGACCCTCACCCGTCACCTAATCCAAAACCGTACGCTGACACTATCCCGCGCCCTCACACGTACGCTCCCCCTAAAGCGTTGTCGTGCCCTCACCTGGACCCTAAACTGTCCCCGTCCCCTAACGCTAACCCTAGCCCGAACCCTAATCCTAACACTTCCCCGAAGCCTGACCCTCACCCGTCCCCTAATCCTAACCCGTACGCTGACACTAACCCGCGCCCTCACACGTACGCTCCCCCTAAAGCGTTGTCGTGCCCTCACCTGGACCCTAAACCGTCCCCGTCCCCTAACCCTAACCCTAGCCCGAACCCTAACCCTAACCCTTCCCCGAAGCCTGACCCTCACCCGTCCCCTAATCCTAACCCGTACGCTGACACTAACCCGCGCCCTCACACGTACGCTCCCCCTAAAGCGTTGTCGTGCCCTCACCTGAAACCTAAACCGTCCCCGTCCCCTAACCCTAACCCTAGACCGAACCCTAACCCTAACCCTTCCCCGAAGCCTGACCGTCACCCGTCCCCTAATCCCAACCCGTACGCTGACACTAACCCACGCCCTCACACGTACGCTCCCCCTAAAACATTGTCGTGCCCTCACCTGGACCCTAAACCGTCCCCGTCCCTTAACCCAAACCCTAGCCCTAACCGTAACCCAACCCTTCCCCGAAGCCTGACCCTCACACGTCCCCTAATCCTAACCCGTACGCTGACACTAACCCGCGCCCTCACACGTACGCTCCCCCTAAAGCGTTGTCGTACCCTCACCTGGACCCTAAACCGTCCCCGTCCCCGTCCCCTAACCCTAACCCTAGCCCGAACCCTAACCCTAACCCTTCCCCGAATCCTGACCCTCACCCGTCCCCTAATCCTAACCCGTACGCTGACACTAACCCGCGCCCTCACACGTACGCTCCCCCTAAAGCGTTGTCGTGCCCTCACCTGGACCCTAAACCGTCCCCGTCCCCTAAACCTAACCCTAGCCCGAACCCTAACCCTAACCCTTCCCCGAAGCCTGACCCTCACCCGTCCCCTAATCCTAACCCGTACGCTGACACTAACCCGCGCCCTCACACGTACACTCCCCCGAAAGCGTTGTCGTGCCCTCACCTGGACCCTAAACCGTCCCCGTCCCCTAACCCTAACCCTAGCCCGAACCCTAACCCTAACCCTTCCCCGAAGCCTGACTCTCACCCGTCCCCTAATCCTAAACCGTACGCTGACACTAACCCACGCCCTCACACGTACGCTCCCCCTAAAGCGTTGTCGTGCCCTCACCTGGACCCTAAACCGTCCCCGTCCCCTAACCCTAAGCCTAGACCGAACCCTAACCCTAATCCTTCCCCGAAGCCTGACCCTCACCCATCCCCTAATCCTAACCCGTACGCTGACACTAACCCACGCCCTCACACGTACGCTCCCCCTAAAGCGTTGTCGTACCCTCACCTGAACCCTAAACCCTCCCCGTCCCCTAACCCTAACCCTAGCCCGAACCCTAACCCTAACCCTTCCCCGAAGCCTGACCCTCACCAGTCCCCTAATCCTAACCCGTACGCTGACACTAACCCGCGACCTCACACGTACGCTCCCCCGAAAGCATTGTCGTGCCCTCACCTGGACCCTAAACCGTCCCCGTCCCCTAACCCTAACCCTAGCCCGAAACCTAAACCTAACCCTTCCCCGAAGCCTGACCCTCACCCGTCCCCTAATCCTAACTCGTACGCTGACACTAACACGCGCCCTCACACGTACGCTCCCCCTAAAGCGTTGTCGTGCCCTCACCTGGACCCTAAACCGTCCCCGTCCCCTAACCCTAACCCTAGCCCGAACCCTAACCCTAACCCTTCCCCGAAGCCTGACCCTCACCCGTCCCCTAATCCTAACCCGTACGCTGACACTAACCCGCGCCCTCACACGTACGCTCCCCCTAAAGCGTTGTCGTGCCCTCACCTGGACCCTAAACCGTCCCCGTCCCCTAACCCTAACCCTAGCCCGAAACCTAACCCTAACCCTTCCCCGAAGCCTGACCCTCACCCGTCCCCTAATCCTAACCCGTACGCTGACACTAACACGCGCCCTCACACGTACGCTCCCCCTAAAGCGTTGTCGTGCCCTCACCTGGACCCTAAACCGTCCCCATCCCCTAACCCTAACCCTAGCCCTAACCGTAACCCTAACCCTTCCCCGAAGCCTGACCCTCACACGTCCCCTAATCCTAACCCGTACGCTGACACTAACCCGCACCGTCACACGTACGCTCCCCCTAAAGCGTTGTCGTGCCCTCACCTGGACCCTAAACCTTCCCCGTCCCCTAACCCTAACCCTAGCCCGAACCGTAACCCTAACCCTTCCCCGAAGCCTGACCCTCACCCGTCCCCTAATCCTAACCCGTACGCTGACACTAACCCGCGCCCTCACACGTACGCTCCCCCTAAAGCGTTGTCGTGCCCTCACCTGGACCCTAAACCGTCCCCATCCCCTAACCCTAACCCTAGCCCGAACCCTAACCCTAACCCTTCCCCGAAGCCTGACCCTCACCCGTCCATTAATCTTAACCCGTACGCTGACACTAACTCGCGCACTCACACCTACGCTCCCCCTAAAGCGTTGTCGTACCCTCACCTGGACCCTAAACCGTCCCCGTCCCCTAACCCTAAGCCTAGTACGAACCCTAACCTTAAACCTTCCCCGAAGCCTGACCCTCACACGTGCCCTAATCCTAAACTGTACGCTGACACTCTCCCGTGCCCTCACACGTACGCTCCCCCTAAAGCGTTGTCGTACCCTCACTTGGACCCTAAAACGTCCCCGTCCCCTAACTCGAACCTTAGCCCGAACCCTAACCCTAACCCTTCCCCGAAGCCTGACCCTCACCCGTCCCCTAATCCCAACCCGTACGCTGACACTAACCCGCGCCCTCACACGTACGCTCCCCCTGAAGCGTTGTCGTGCCCTCACCTGGACCCTAAACCGTCCCCGTCTCCTAACCCTAACCCTAGCCCGAACCCTAACCATAACCCTTCCCCGAAGCCTGAACCTCACCCTAATCCTAACCCGTACGCTGACACTAACCCGCGCCGTCACACGTACGCTCCCCCTAAAGCGTTGTCGTGCCCTCACCTGGACCCTAAACCGGCCCCGTCCCTTAACCCTAACCCTAGCCCGAACCCTAACCCTAACACTTCCCCGAAGCCTGACCCTCACCCGTCCCCTAATCCCAACCCGTACGCTGACACTAACCCACGCCCTCACACGTACGCTCCCCCTAAAGCGTTGTTTTGCCCTCACCTGGCCCCTAAACCGTGCCCGTCCCGTAACTCTAAAGCTAGCCCGAACCCTAACCCTAACCCTTCCCCGAAGCCTGACCCTCACCCGTCCCCTAATCCCAACCCGTACGCTGACACTAACCCACGCCCCCACACGTACGCTCCCCCTAAAGCGTTGTCGTGCCCTCACGTGGACCCTAAACCGTCCCCATCCCCTAACGCTAACCCTATCCCGAACCCTAACCCTAACCCTTCCCCGAAGCCTGACCCTCACCCGTCCCCTAATCCTAACCCGTACGCTGACACTAACCCGCGCCCTCACACGTACGCTCCTCCTAAAGCGTTGTCGTACCCTCACCTGGACCCTAAATCGTCCCCGTCCCCTAACCCTAACCCTAGCCCGAGCCCTAACCCTAACCCTTCCCCGAAGCCTGACCCTCACCCGTCCCCTAATCCTAACCCGTAGGCTGACACTATCCCGCTCCCTCACACGTACGCTCCCCCTAAAGCGTTGTCGTGCCCTCTCCTGGACCCTAAACCGTCCCCGTCCCCTAACCCTAACCCTAGCCCGAACCCTAACCCTAACCCTTCCCCGAAGCCTGACCCTCACCCGTTCCCTAATCCTAACCCGTACGCTGACACTAACCCGCGCCCTCACACGTACGCTCCCCCTAAAGCGTTGTCGTACCCTCACCTGGACCCTAAACCGTCCCCGTCCCCTAACCCTAAGCCTAGCCCGAACCCTAACCCTAACACTTCCCCGAAGCCTGACCCTCACCCGTCCCCTAATCCCAACCCGTACGCTGACACTAACCCACGCCCTCACACGTACGCTCCCCCTAAAGCGTTGTTTTGCCCTCACCTGGCCCCTAAACCGTGCCCGTCCCGTAACTCTAAAGCTAGCCCGAACCCTAACCCTAACCCTTCCCCGAAGCCTGACCCTCACCCGTCCCCTAATCCCAACCCGTACGCTGACACTAACCCGCGCCCTCACACGTACACTCCCCCTAAAGCGTTATTTTGCCCTCACCTGGCCCCTAAACCGTGCCCGTCCCGTAACCCTAAACCTAGACCGAACCCTAACCCTAAACCTTCCCCGAAGCCTGACCCTCACCCGTCCCCTAATCTCAACCCGTACGCTGACACTAACCCACGCCCCCACACGTACGCTCCCCCTAAAGCGTTGTCGTGCCCTCACCTGGACCCTCAACCGTCCCCGTCCGCTAACCCTAACCCTAGCCCGAACCCTAACCCTAACCATTCCCCGAAGCCTGACTCTCACCCATCCCCTAATCCTAACCCGTACGCTGACACTAACCCGTGCCCTCACACGTACGCTCCCCCTAAAGCGTTGTCGTGCCCTCACGTGGACCCTAAACCGTCCCCGTCCCCTAACGCTAACCCTAACCCGAACCCTAACCCTAACCCTTCCCCGAAGCCTGACCCTCACCCGTCCCCTAATCCTAACCCGTACACTGACACTAACCCGCGCCCTCACACGTACGCTCCCCCTAAAGCGTTGTCGTACCCTCACCTGGACCCTAAACCGTCCCCGTCCCCTAACCCTAACCCTAGCCCGAAACCTAACCCTAACCCTTCCCCGAAGCCTGACCCTCACCCGTCCCCTAATCCTAACCCGTACGCTGACACTAACCCGCGCCCTCACACGTACGCTCCCCCTAAAGCGTTGTCGAGCCCTCACCTGGACCCTAAACCGTCCCCGTCCCCTAACCCTAAGCATAGCCCGAACCCTAACCCTAACACTTCCCCAAAGCCTGACCCTCACCCGTCCCCTAATCCTAAACCGTACGCTGACACTATCCCGCGCCCTCACACGTACGCTCCCCCTAAAGTGTTGTCGTACCCTCCCCTGGACCCTAAACCGTCCCCGTCCCCTAAGCCTAACCCTAGCCCGAACCCTAACCCTAACCCTTCCCCGAAGCCTGACCCTCACCCGTCCCCTAATCCCAACCCGTACGCTGACACTAACCCGCGCCCTCACACGTACGCTCCCCCTAAAGCGTTGTTTTGCCCTCACCTGGCCCCTAAACCGTGCCTGTCCCATAACCCTAAACCTAGCCCGAACCCTAACCCTAACCCTTCCCCGAAGCCTGACCCTCACCCGTCCCCTAATCCCAACCCGTACGCTGACACTAACCCACGCCCCCACACGTACGCTCCCCCTAAAGTGTTGTCGTGCCCTCACCTGGACCCTCAACCGTCCCCGTCCCCTAACCCTAACCCTAGCCCGAACCCTAACCCTAACCATTCCCCGAAGCCTGACCCTCACCCATCCCCTAATCCTAACCCGTACGCTGACACTAACCCGTGCCCTCACACGTACGCTCCCCCTAACGCGTTGTCGTGCTCTCACGTGGACCCTAAACCGTCCCCGTCCCCTAACGCTAACCCTAGCCCGAACCCTAACCCTAACCCTTCCCCGAAGCCTGACCCTCACCCGTCCCCTAATCCTAACCCGTACGCTGACACTAACCCGCGCCCTCACACGTACGCTCCCCCTAAAACATTGTCGTGCCCTCCCCTGGACCCTAAACCGTCCCCATCCCCTAACCCTAACCCTAGCCCTAACCCTAACCCTAACACTTCCCCGAAGCCTGACCCTCACCCGTCCCCTAATCCTAACCCGTACGCTGACACTAACCCGCGCCCTCACACGTACGCTCCCCCTAAAATGTTGTCGTGCCCTCACCTGGACCCTAAACCGTCCCAGTCCCCTAACCCTAACCCTAGCCCGAACCCTAACCCTAACCCTTCCCCGAAGCCTGACACTCACCCGTCCCCTAATCCTAACCCGTACGCTGACACTAACCCGCGCCCTCACACGTACCCTCCCCCTAAAACGTTGTCGTGCCTTCACCTGGACCCTAAACCGTCCCCGTCCCCTAACCCTAACCCTAGCCCGAACCCTAACCCTAACCCTTCCCCGAAGCCTGACCCTCACCCGTCCCCTAATCCCAACCCGTACGCTGACTCTAACCCGCGCCCTCACACGTACGCTCCCCCTAAAGCGTTGTCGTGCCCTCACCTGGACCCTAAACCGTCCCCATCCCCTAACCCTAACCCTAGCCCGAACCCTAACCCTAACCCTTCCCCGAAGCCTGACCCTCACCCGTCCCCTAATCCTAACCCGTACGCTGACACTAACCCGCGCCCTCACACGTACGCTCCCACTAAAGCGTTGTCGTACCCTCACCTGGACCCTAAACCGTCCCCGTCCCCTAAGCCTAACGCTAGCCCGAACCCTAACCCTAACCCTTCCCCGAAGCCTGACCCTCACCCGTCCCCTAATCCCAACCCGTACGCTGACACTAACCCGCGCCCTCACATGTACACTCCCCCTAAAGCGTTGTTTTGCCCTCACCTGGCCCCTAAACCGTGCCCGTCCCGTAACCCTAAACCTAGCCCGAACCCTAACCCTAACACTTCCCCGAAGCCTGACCCTCACCCGTCCCCTAATCCCAACCCGTACGCTGACACTAACCCGCGCCCTCACACGTACGCTCCCCCTAAAACATTGTCGTGCCCTCACCTGGACCCTAAACCGTCCCCTTCCCTTAACCCAAACCCTAGCCCTAACCGTAACCCTAACCCTTCCCCGAAGCCTGACCCTCACACGTCCCCTAATCCTAACCCGTACGCTGACACTAACCCGCGCCCTCACACGTACGCTCCCCCTAAAGCGTTGTCGTACCCTCTCCTGGACCCTAAACCGTCCCCGTCCCCGTCCCCTAACCCTAACCCTAGCCCGAACCCTAACCCTAACCCTTCCCCGAATCCTGACCCTCACCCGTCCCCTAATCCTAACCCGTACGCTGACACTAACCTGCGCCCTCACACGTACGCTCCCCCTAAAGCGTTGTCGTGCCCTCACCTGGACCCTAAACCGTCCCCGTCCCCTAAACCTAACCCTAGCCCGAACCCTAACCCTAACCCTTCCCCGAAGCCTGACCCTCACCCGTCCCCTAATCCTAACCCGTACGCTGACACTAACCCGCGCCCTCACACGTACACTCCCCCGAAAGCGTTGTCGTGCCCTCACCTGGACCCTAAACCGTCCCCGTCCCCTAACCCTAACCCTAGCCCGAACCCTAACCCTAACCCTTCCCCGAAGCCTGACTCTCACCCGTCCCCTAATCCTAAACCGTACGCTGACACTAACCCACGCCCTCACACGTACGCTCCCCCTAAAGCGTTGTCGTGCCCTCACCTGGACCCTAAACCGTCCCCGTCCGCTAACCCTAACCCTAGCCCGAACCCTAAACCTAACCCTTCCCCGAAGCCTGACCCTCACCCGTCCCCTAATCCTAACCCGTACGCTGACACTAACCCGTGCCCTCACACGTACGCTCCCCCTAAAGCGTTGTCGTGCCCTCACCTGGACCCTAAACCGTCCCCGTCCCCTAACCCTAAGCCTAGACCGAACCCTAACCCTAATCCTTCCCCGAAGCCTGACCCTCACCCATCCCCTAATCCTAACCCGTACGCTGACACTAACCCACGCCCTCACACGTACGCTCCCCCTAAAGCGTTGTCGTACCCTCACCTGAACCCTAAACCCTCCCCGTCCCCTAACCCTAACCCTAGCCCGAACCCTAACCCTAACCCTTCCCCGAAGCCTGACCCTCACCAGTCCCCTAATCCTAACCCGTACGCTGACACTAACCCGCGACCTCACACGTACGCTCCCCCGAAAGCATTGTCGTGCCCTCACCTGGACCCTAAACCGTCCCCGTCCCCTAACCCTAACCCTAGCCCGAAACCTAAACCTAACCCTTCCCCGAAGCCTGACCCTCACCCGTCCCCTAATCCTAACTCGTACGCTGACACTAACACGCGCCCTCACACGTACGCTCCCCCTAAAGCGTTGTCGTGCCCTCACCTGGACCCTAAACCGTCCCCGTCCCCTAACCCTAACCCTAGCCCGAACCCTAACCCTAACCCTTCCCCGAAGCCTGACCCTCACCCGTCCCCTAATCCTAACCCGTACGCTGACACTAACCCGCGCCCTCACACGTACGCTCCCCCTAAAGCGTTGTCGTGCCCTCACCTGGACCCTAAACCGTCCCCGTCCCCTAACCCTAACCCTAGCCCGAACCCTAACCCTAACCCTTCCCCGAAGCCTGACCCTCACCCGTCCCCTAATCCTAACCCGTACGCTGACACTAACCCGCGCCCTCACACGTACGCTCCCCCTAAAGCGTTGTCGTGCCCTCACCTGGACCCTAAACCGTCCCCATCCCCTAACCCTAACCCTAGCCCTAACCGTAACCCTAACCCTTCCCCGAAGCCTGACCCTCACACGTCCCCTAATCCTAACCCGTACGCTGACACTAACCCGCGCCCTCACACGTACGCTCCCCCTAAAGCGTTGTCGTGCCCTCACCTGGACCCTAAACCTTCCCCGTCCCCTAACCCTAACCCTAGCCCGAACCGTAACCCTAACCCTTCCCCGAAGCCTGACCCTCACCCGTCCCCTAATCCTAACCCGTACGCTGACACTAACCCGCGCCCTCACACGTACGCTCCCCCTAAAGCGTTGTCGTGCCCTCACCTGGACCCTAAACCGTCCCCATCCCCTAACCCTAACCCTAGCCCGAACCCTAACCCTAACCCTTCCCCGAAGCCTGACCCTCACCCGTCCACTAATCTTAACCCGTACGCTGACACTAACCCGCGCACTCACACCTACGCTCCCCCTAAAGCGTTGTCGTACCCTCACCTGGACCCTAAACCGTCCCCGTCCCCTAACCCTAAGCCTAGTACGAACCCTAACCTTAAACCTTCCCCGAAGCCTGACCCTCACACGTGCCCTAATCCTAAACTGTACGCTGACACTCTCCCGTGCCCTCACACGTACGCTCCCCCTAAAGCGTTGTCGTACCCTCACTTGGACCCTAAAACGTCCCCGTCCCCTAACTCGAACCTTAGCCCGAACCCTAACCCTAACCCTTCCCCGAAGCCTGACCCTCACCCGTCCCCTAATCCCAACCCGTACGCTGACACTAACCCGCGCCCTCACACGTTCGCTCCCCCTGAAGCGTTGTCGTGCCCTCACCTGGACCCTAAACCGTCCCCGTCTCCTAACCCTAACCCTAGCCCGAACCCTAACCATAACCCTTCCCCGAAGCCTGAACCTCACCCTAATCCTAACCCGTACGCTGACACTAACCCGCGCCGTCACACGTACGCTCCCCCTAAAGCGTTGTCGTGCCCTCACCTGGACCCTAAACCGGCCCCGTCCCTTAACCCTAACCCTAGCCCGAACCCTAACCCTAACACTTCCCCGAAGCCTGACCCTCACCCGTCCCCTAATCCTAAACCGTACGCTGACACTAACCCGCGCCCTCACACGTACCCTCCCCCTAAAACGTTGTCGTGCCTTCACCTGGACCCTAAACCGTCCCCGTCCCCTAACCCTAACCCTAGCCCGAACCCTAACCCTAACCCTTCCCCGAAGACTGACCCTCACCCGTCCCCTAATCCCAACCCGTACGCTGACTCTAACCCGCGCCCTCACACGTACGCTCCCCCTAAAGCGTTGTCGTGCCCTCACCTGGACCCTAAACCGTCCCCATCCCCTAACCCTAACCCTAGCCCGAACCCTAACCCTAACCCTTCCCCGAAGCCTGACCCTCACCCGTCCCCTAATCCTAACCCGTACGCTGACACTAAGCCGCGCCCTCACACGTACGCTCCCACTAAAGCGTTGTCGTACCCTCACCTGGACCCTAAACCGTCCCCGTCCCCTAAGCCTAACGCTAGCCCGAACCCTAACCCTAACCCTTCCCCGAAGCCTGACCCTCACCCGTCCCCTAATCCCAACCCGTACGCTGACACTAACCCGCGCCCTCACACGTACGCTCCCCCTAAAACGTTGTCGTGCCCTCCCGTGGACCCTAAACCGTCCCCATCCCCTAACCCTAACCATAGCCCTAACCCTAACCCTAACCCTTCCCCGAAGCCTGACCCTCACCCGTCCCCTAATCCTAACCCGTACGCTGACACTAACCCGCGCCCTCACACGTACGCTCCCCCTAAAATGTTGTCGTGCCCTCACCTGGACCCTAAACCGTCCCCGTCCCCTAACCCTAACCCTAGCCCGAACCCTAACCCTAACCCTTCCCCGAAGCCTGACCCTCACCCGTCCCCTAATCCTAACCCGTACGCTGACACTAACCCGCGCCCTCACACGTACCCTCCCCCTAAAACGTTGTCGTGCCTTCACCTGGACCCTAAACCGTCCCCGTCGCCTAACCCTAACCCTAGCCCGAACCCTAACCCTAACCCTTCCCCGAAGCCTGACCCTCACCCGTCCCCTAATCCCAACCCGTACGCTGACACTAACCCGCGCCCTCACACGTACGCTCCCCCTAAAGCGTTGTCGTGCCCTCACCTGGACCCTAAACCGTCCCCGTCCCCTAACCCTAACCCTAGCCCGAACCCTAAACCTAACCCTTCCCCGAAGCCTGACCCTCACCCGTCCCCTAATCCTAACCCGTACGCTGACACTAACCTGCGCCCTCACACGTACGCTCCCACTAAAGCGTTGTCGTACCCTCACCTGGACCCTAAACCGTCCCCGTCCCCTAAGCCTAACGCTAGTCTGAACCCTAACCCTAACCCTTCCCCGAAGCCTGACCCTCACCCGTCCCCTAATCCCAACCCGTACGCTGACACTAACCCGCGCCCTCACACGTACGCTCCCCCTAAAGCGTTGTTTTGCCCTCACCTGGCCCCTAAACTGTGCCCGTCCCGTAACCCTAAACCTAGCCCGAACCCTAACCCTAACACTTCCCCGAAGCCTGACCCTCACCCGTCCCCTAATCCCAACCCGTACGCTGACACTAACCCACGCCCCCACACGTACGCTCCCCCTAAAGCGTTGTCGTGCCCTCACCTAGACCCTCAACCGTCCCCGTCCCCTAACCCTAACCATAGCCCGAACCCTAACCCTAACCATTCCCCGAAGCCTGACCCTCACCGATCCCCTAATCCTAACCCGTACGCTGACACTAACCCGTGCCCTCACACGTACGCTCCCCCTAAAGCGTTGTCGTGCCCTCACGTGGACCCTAAACCGTCTCCGTCCCCTAACGCTAACCCTAGCCCGAACCCTAACCCTAACACTTCCCCGAAGCCTGACCCTCACCCGTCCCCTAATCCTAACCCATAGGCTGACACTAACCCGCGACCTCACATGTACGCTCCCCCTAAAGCGTTGTCGTACCCTCACCTGGACCCTAATCCGTCCCCGTCCTCTAACCCTAACCCTAGCCCGAACCCTAACCCTAAACCTTCCCCGAAGCCTGACCCTCACCCGTCACCTAATCCTAAACCGTACGCTGACACTATCCCGCGCCCTCACACGTACGCTCCCCGTAAAGCGTTGTCGTGCCCTCACCTGGACCCTAAACTGTCCCCGTCCCCTAACCCTAACCCTAGCCCGAACCCTAACCCTAACCCTTCCCCGAAGCCTGACCCTCACCCGTCCCCTAATCCTAACCCGTACGCTGACACTAACCCGCGCCCTCACACGTACGCTCCCCCTAAAGCGTTGTCGTGCCCTCACCTGGACCCTAAACCGTCCCCGTCCCCTAACCCTAACCCTAGCCCGAACCCTAACCCTAACACTTCCCCGAAGCCTGACCCTCACCCGTCCCCTAATCCTAACCCGTACGCTGACACTAACCCGCGCCCTCACACGTACGCTCCCCCTAAAGCGTTGTCGTGCCCTCACCTGGACCCTCAACCGTCCCCGTCCCCTAACCCTAACCCTAGCCCGAACCCTAACCCTAACCCTTCCCCGAAGCCTGACCCTCACCCGTCCCCTAATCCTAACCCGTACGCTGACACTAACCCACGCCCTCACACGTACGCTCCCCCTAAAGCGTTGTCGTGCCGTCACCTGGACCCTAAACAGTCCCCGTCCCCTAACCCTAACCCTAGCCCGAAACCTAACCCTAACCCTTCCCCGAAGCCTGACCCTCACCCGTCCCCTAATCCTAACCCGTACGCTGACACTAAACCACGCCCTCACACGTACGCTCCCCCTAAAGCGTTGTCGTGCCCTCACCTGGACCCTAAACCGTCCCCGTCCCCTAACCCTAACCCTAGCCCGAACCCTAACCCTAACCCTTCCCCGAAGCCTGACACTCACCCGTCCCCTAATCCTAACCCGTACGCTGACACTAACATGCGCCCTCACACGTACGCTCCCCCTAAAGCGTTGTCGTGCCCTCACCTGGACCCTAAACCGTCCCCGTCCCCTAACCCTAACCCTAGCCCGAACCCTAACCCTAACCCTTCCCCGAAGCCTGACCCTCACCCGTCCCCTAATCCCAACCCGTACGCGGACTCTAACCCGCGCCCTCACACGTACGCTCCCCCTAAAGCGTTGTCGTGCCCTCACCTGGACCCTAAACCGTCCCCATCCCCTAACCCTAACCCTAGCCCGAACCCTAACCCTAACCCTTCCCCGAAGCCTGACCCTCACCCGTCCCCTAATCCTAACCCGTACGCTGACACTAACCCGCGCCCTCACACGTACGCTCCCACTAAAGCGTTGTCGTACCCTCACCTGGACCCTAAACCGTCCCCGTCCCCTAAGCCTAACGCTAGCCCGAACCCTAACCCTAACCCTTCCCCGAAGCCTGACCCTCACCCGTTCCCTAATCCCAACCCGTACGCTGACACTAACCCGCGCCCTCACATGTACACTCCCCCTAAAGCGTTGTTTTGCCCTCACCTGGCCCCTAAACCGTGCCCGTCCCGTAACCCTAAACCTAGCCCGAACCCTAACCCTAACACTTCCCCGAAGCCTGACCCTCACCCGTCCCCTAATCCCAACCCGTACGCTGACACTAACCCACGCCCCCACACATACGCTCCCCCTAAAGCGTTGTCGTGCCCTCACCTGGACCCTCAACCGTCCCCGTCCCCTAACCCTAACCATAGCCCGAACCCTAACCCTAACCATTCCCCGAAGCCTGACCCTCACCGATCCCCTAATCCTAACCCGTACGCTGACACTAACCCGCGCCCTCACACGTACGCTCCCCCTAAAGCGTTGTCGTACCCTCACCTGGACCCTAATCCGTCCCCGTCCCCTAACCTTAACCCTAGCCCAAACCCTAACCCTAACCCTTCCCCGAAGCCTGACCCTCACCCGTCACCTAATCCTAAACCGTACGCTGACACTATCCCGCGCCCTCACACGTACGCTCCCCCTAAAGCGTTGTCGTGCCCTCACCTGGACCCTAAACTGTCCCCGTCCCCTAACGCTAACCCTAGCCCGAACCCTAATCCTAACACTTCCCCGAAGCCTGACCCTCACCCGTCCCCTAATCCTAACCCGTACGCTGACACTAACCCGCGCCCTCACACGTACGCTCCCTCTAAAGCGTTGTCGTGCCCTCACCTGGACCCTAAACCGTCCCCGTCCCCTAACCCTAACCCTAGCCCGAACCCTAACCCTAACCCTTCCCCGAAGCCTGACCCTCACCCGTCCCCTAATCCTAACCCGTACGCTGACACTAACCCGCGCCCTCACACGTACGCTCCCCCTAAAGCGTTGTCGTGCCCTCACCTGAAACCTAAACCGTCCCCGTCCCCTAACCCTAACCCTAGACCGAACCCTAACCCTAACCCTTCCCCGAAGCCTGACCGTCACCCGTCCCCTAATCCCAACCCGTACGCTGACACTAACCCGCGCCCTCACACGTACGCTCCCCCTAAAACATTGTCGTGCCCTCACCTGGACCCTAAACCGTCCCCGTCCCTTAACCCAAACCCTAGCCCTAACCGTAACCCTAACCCTTCCCCGAAGCCTGACCCTCACACGTCCCCTAATCCTAACCCGTACGCTGACACTAACCCGCGCCCTCACACGTACGCTCCCCCTAAAGCGTTGTCGTACCCTCACCTGGACCCTAAACCGTCCCCGTCCCCTAACCCTAACCCTAACCCTAGCCCGAACCCTAACCCTAACCCTTCCCCGAATCCTGACCCTCACCCGTCCCCTAATCCTAACCCGTACGCTGACACTAACCCACGCCCTCACACGTACGCTCCCCCTAAAGCGTTGTCGTGCCCTCACCTGGACCCTAAACCGTCCCCGTCCCCTAAACCTAACCCTAGCCCGAACCCTAACCCTAACCCTTCCCCGAAGCCTGACCCTCACCCGTCCCCTAATCCTAACCCGTACGCTGACACTAACCCGCGCCCTCACACGTACGCTCCCCCGAAAGCGTTGTCGTGCCCTCACCTGGACCCTAAACCGTCCCCGTCCCCTAACCCTAACCCTAGACCGAACCCTAACCCTAACCCTTCCCCGAAGCCTGACTCTCACCCGTCCCCTAATCCTAAACCGTACGCTGACACTAACCCACGCCCTCACACGTACGCTCCCCCTAAAGCGTTGTCGTGCCCTCACCTGGACCCTAAACCGTCCCCGTCCGCTAACCCTAACCCTAGCCCGAACCCTAACCCTAACCCTTCCCCGAAGCCTGACCCTCACCCGTCCCCTAATCCTAACCCGTACGCTGACACTAACCCGCGCCCTCACACGTACGCTCCCCCTAAAGCGTTGTCGTGCCCTCACCTGGACCCTAAACCGTCCCCGTCCCCTAACCCTAAGCCTAGACCGAACCCTAACCCTAATCCTTCCCCGAAGCCTGACCCTCACCCATCCCCTAATCCTAACCCGTACGCTGACACTAACCCACGCCCTCACACGTACGCTCCCCCTAAAGCGTTGTCGTACCCTCACCTGAACCCTAAACCCTCCCCGTCCCCTAACCCTAACCCTAGCCCGAACCCTAACCCTAACCCTTCCCCGAAGCCTGACCCTCACCAGTCCCCTAATCCTAACCCGTACGCTGACACTAACCCGCGACCTCACACGTACGCTCCCCCGAAAGCATTGTCGTGCCCTCACCTGGACCCTAAACCGTCCCCGTCGCCTAACCCTAACCCTAGCCCGAATCCTAAACCTAACCCTTCCCCGAAGCCTGACCCTCACCCGTCCCCTAATCCTAACTCGTACGCTGACACTAACACGCGCCCTCACACGTACGCTCCCCCTAAAGCGTTGTCGTGCCCTCACCTGGACCCTAAACCGTCCCCGTCACCTAACCCTAACCCTAGCCCGAGCCCTAACCCTAACCCTTCCCCGAAGCCTGACCCTCACCCGTCCCCTAATCCTAACCCGTACGCTGACACTAACCCGCGCCCTCACACGTACGCTCCCCCTAAAGCGTTGTCGTGCCCTCACCTGGACCCTAAACCGTCCCCGTCCCCTAACCCTAACCCTAGCCCGAACCCTAACCCTAACACTTCCCCGAAGCCTGACCCTCACCCGTCCCCTAATCCTAACCCATAGGCTGACACTAACCCGCGACCTCACATGTACGCTCCCCCTAAAGCGTTGTCGTACCCTCACCTGGACCCTAATCCGTCCCCGTCCTCTAACCCTAACCCTAGCCCGAACCCTAACCCTAAACCTTCCCCGAAGCCTGACCCTCACCCGTCACCTAATCCTAAACCGTACGCTGACACTATCCCGCGCCCTCACACGTACGCTCCCCGTAAAGCGTTGTCGTGCCCTCACCTGGACCCTAAACTGTCCCCGTCCCCTAACCCTAACCCTAGCCCGAACCCTAACCCTAACCCTTCCCCGAAGCCTGACCCTCACCCGTCCCCTAATCCTAACCCGTACGCTGACACTAACCCGCGCCCTCACACGTACGCTCCCCCTAAAGCGTTGTCGTGCCCTCACCTGGACCCTAAACCGTCCCCGTCCCCTAACCCTAACCCTAGCCCGAACCCTAACCCTAACACTTCCCCGAAGCCTGACCCTCACCCGTCCCCTAATCCTAACCCGTACGCTGACACTAACCCGCGCCCTCACACGTACGCTCCCCCTAAAGCGTTGTCGTGCCCTCACCTGGACCCTCAACCGTCCCCGTCCCCTAACCCTAACCCTAGCCCGAACCCTAACCCTAACCCTTCCCCGAAGCCTGACCCTCACCCGTCCCCTAATCCTAACCCGTACGCTGACACTAACCCACGCCCTCACACGTACGCTCCCCCTAAAGCGTTGTCGTGCCGTCACCTGGACCCTAAACAGTCCCCGTCCCCTAACCCTAACCCTAGCCCGAAACCTAACCCTAACCCTTCCCCGAAGCCTGACCCTCACCCGTCCCCTAATCCTAACCCGTACGCTGACACTAAACCACGCCCTCACACGTACGCTCCCCCTAAAGCGTTGTCGTGCCCTCACCTGGACCCTAAACCGTCCCCGTCCCCTAACCCTAACCCTAGCCCGAATCCTAACCCTAACCCTTCCCCGAAGCCTGACACTCACCCGTCCCCTAATCCTAACCCGTACGCTGACACTAACATGCGCCCTCACACGTACGCTCCCCCTAAAGCGTTGTCGTGCCCTCACCTGGACCCTAAACCGTCCCCGTCCCCTAACCCTAACCCTAGCCCGAACCCTAACCCTAACCCTTCCCCGAAGCCTGACCCTCACCCGTCCCCTAATCCCAACCCGTACGCGGACTCTAACCCGCGCCCTCACACGTACGCTCCCCCTAAAGCGTTGTCGTGCCCTCACCTGGACCCTAAACCGTCCCCATCCCCTAACCCTAACCCTAGCCCGAACCCTAACCCTAACCCTTCCCCGAAGCCTGACCCTCACCCGTCCCCTAATCCTAACCCGTACGCTGACACTAACCCGCGCCCTCACACGTACGCTCCCACTAAAGCGTTGTCGTACCCTCACCTGGACCCTAAACCGTCCCCGTCCCCTAAGCCTAACGCTAGCCCGAACCCTAACCCTAACCCTTCCCCGAAGCCTGACCCTCACCCGTCCCCTAATCCCAACCCGTACGCTGACACTAACCCGCGCCCTCACATGTACACTCCCCCTAAAGCGTTGTTTTGCCCTCACCTGGCCCCTAAACCGTGCCCGTCCCGTAACACTAAACCTAGCCCGAACCCTAACCCTAACACTTCCCCGAAGCCTGACCCTCACCCGTCCCCTAATCCCAACCCGTACGCTGACACTAACCCACGCCCCCACACATACGCTCCCCCTAAAGCGTTGTCGTGCCCTCACCTGGACCCTCAACCGTCCCCGTCCCCTAACCCTAACCATAGCCCGAACCCTAACCCTAACCATTCCCCGAAGCCTGACCCTCACCGATCCCCTAATCCTAACCCGTACGCTGACACTAACCCGCGCCCTCACACGTACGCTCCCCCTAAAGCGTTGTCGTACCCTCACCTGGACCCTAATCCGTCCCCGTCCCCTAACCTTAACCCTAGCCCAAACCCTAACCCTAACCCTTCCCCGAAGCCTGACCCTCACCCGTCACCTAATCCTAAACCGTACGCTGACACTATCCCGCGCCCTCACACGTACGCTCCCCCTAAAGCGTTGTCGTGCCCTCACCTGGACCCTAAACTGTCCCCGTCCCCTAACGCTAACCCTAGCCCGAACCCTAATCCTAACACTTCCCCGAAGCCTGACCCTCACCCGTCCCCTAATCCTAACCCGTACGCTGACACTAACCCGCGCCCTCACACGTACGCTCCCTCTAAAGCGTTGTCGTGCCCTCACCTGGACCCTAAACCGTCCCCGTCCCCTAACCCTAACCCTAGCCCGAACCCTAACCCTAACCCTTCCCCGAAGCCTGACCCTCACCCGTCCCCTAATCCTAACCCGTACGCTGACACTAACCCGCGCCCTCACACGTACGCTCCCCCTAAAGCGTTGTCGTGCCCTCACCTGAAACCTAAACCGTCCCCGTCCCCTAACCCTAACCCTAGACCGAACCCTAACCCTAACCCTTCCCCGAAGCCTGACCGTCACCCGTCCCCTAATCCCAACCCGTACGCTGACACTAACCCGCGCCCTCACACGTACGCTCCCCCTAAAACATTGTCGTGCCCTCACCTGGACCCTAAACCGTCCCCGTCCCTTAACCCAAACCCTAGCCCTAACCGTAACCCTAACCCTTCCCCGAAGCCTGACCGTCACACGTCCCCTAATCCTAACCCGTACGCTGACACTAACCCGCGCCCTCACACGTACGCTCCCCCTAAAGCGTTGTCGTACCCTCACCTGGACCCTAAACCGTCCCCGTCCCCTAACCCTAATCCTAACCCTAGCCCGAACCCTAACCCTAACCCTTCCCCGAATCCTGACCCTCACCCGTCCCCTAATCCTAACCCGTACGCTGACACTAACCCACGCCCTCACACGTACGCTCCCCCTAAAGCGTTGTCGTGCCCTCACCTGGACCCTAAACCGTCCCCGTCCCCTAAACCTAACCCTAGCCCGAACCCTAACCCTAACCCTTCCCCGAAGCCTGACCCTCACCCGTCCCCTAATCCTAACCCGTACGCTGACACTAACCCGCGCCCTCACACGTACGCTCCCCCGAAAGCGTTGTCGTGCCCTCACCTGGACCCTAAACCGTCCCCGTCCCCTAACCCTAACCCTAGACCGAACCCTAACCCTAACCCTTCCCCGAAGCCTGACTCTCACCCGTCCCCTAATCCTAAACCGTACGCTGACACTAACCCACGCCCTCACACGTACGCTCCCCCTAAAGCGTTGTCGTGCCCTCACCTGGACCCTAAACCGTCCCCGTCCGCTAACCCTAACCCTAGCCCGAACCCTAACCCTAACCCTTCCCCGAAGCCTGACCCTCACCCGTCCCCTAATCCTAACCCGTACGCTGACACTAACCCGCGCCCTCACACGTACGCTCCCCCTAAAGCGTTGTCGTGCCCTCACCTGGACCCTAAACCGTCCCCGTCCCCTAACCCTAAGCCTAGACCGAACCCTAACCCTAATCCTTCCCCGAAGCCTGACCCTCACCCATCCCCTAATCCTAACCCGTACGCTGACACTAACCCACGCCCTCACACGTACGCTCCCCCTAAAGCGTTGTCGTACCCTCACCTGAACCCTAAACCCTCCCCGTCCCCTAACCCTAACCCTAGCCCGAACCCTAACCCTAACCCTTCCCCGAAGCCTGACCCTCACCAGTCCCCTAATCCTAACCCGTACGCTGACACTAACCCGCGACCTCACACGTACGCTCCCCCGAAAGCATTGTCGTGCCCTCACCTGGACCCTAAACCGTCCCCGTCGCCTAACCCTAACCCTAGCCCGAATCCTAAACCTAACCCTTCCCCGAAGCCTGACCCTCACCCGTCCCCTAATCCTAACTCGTACGCTGACACTAACACGCGCCCTCACACGTACGCTCCCCCTAAAGCGTTGTCGTGCCCTCACCTGGACCCTAAACCGTCCCCGTCACCTAACCCTAACCCTAGCCCGAGCCCTAACCCTAACCCTTCCCCGAAGCCTGACCCTCACCCGTCCCCTAATCCTAACCCGTACGCTGACACTAACCCGCGCCCTCACACGTACGCTCCCCCTAAAGCGTTGTCGTGCCCTCACCTGGACCCTAAACCGTCCCCGTCCCCTAACCCTAACCCTAGCCCGAACCCTAACCCTAACCCTTCCCCGAAGCCTGACCCTCACCCGTCCCCTAATCCTAACCCGTACGCTGACACTAACCCGCGCCCTCACACGTACGCTCCCCCTAAAGCATTGTCGTGCCCTCACCTGGACCCTAAACCGTCCCCATCCCCTAACCCTAACCCTAGCCCTAACCGTAACCCTAACCCTTCCCCGAAGCCTGACCCTCACACGTCCCCTAATCCTAACCCGTACGCTGACACTAACCCGCGCCCTCACACGTACGCTCCCCCTAAAGCGTTGTCGTGCCCTCACCTGGACCCTAAACCTTCCCCGTCCCCTAACCCTAACCCTAGCCCGAACCGTAACCCTAACCCTTCCCCGAAGCCTGACCCTCACCCGTCCCCTAATCCTAACCCGTACGCTGACACTAACCCGCGCCCTCACACGTACGCTCCCCCTAAAGCGTTGTCGTGCCCTCACCTGGACCCTAAACCGTCCCCATCCCCTAACCCTAACCCTAGCCCGAACCCTAACCCTAACCCTTCCCCGAAGCCTGACCCTCACCCGTCCACTAATCTTAACCCGTACGCTGACACTAACCCGCGCACTCACACCTACGCTCCCCCTAAAGCGTTGTCGTACCCTCACCTGGACCCTAAACCGTCCCCGTCCCCTAACCCTAAGCCTAGTACGAACCCTAACCTTA
The DNA here is from genome assembly GCF_964374135.1 of Grampus griseus. Classification (NCBI taxonomy): domain Eukaryota; kingdom Metazoa; phylum Chordata; class Mammalia; order Artiodactyla; family Delphinidae; genus Grampus; species Grampus griseus. Next base: position 117,798 of record NW_028133095.1, on the reverse strand, counting down.
ACCCTTCCCCGAAGCCTGACCCTCATACGTGCCCTAATCCTAAACTGTACGCTGACACTCTCCCGTGCCCTCACACGTACGCTCCCCGTAAAGCGTTGTCGTACCCTCACTTGGACCCTAAAACGTCCCCGTCCCCTAACTCGAACCTTAGCCCGAACCCTAACCCTAACCCTTCCCCGAAGCCTGACCCTCACCCGTCCCCTAATCCCAACCCGTACGCTGACACTAACCCACGCCCCCACACGTACGCTCCCCCTAAAGCGTTGTCGTGCCCTCACCTGGACCCTCAACCGTCCTCGTCCCCTATCCCTAACCATAGCCCGAACCCTAACCCTAACCATTCCCCGAAGCCTGACACTCACCCATCCCCTAATCCTAACCCGTACGCTGACACTAACCCGTGCCCTCACACGTACGCTCCCCCTAACGCGTTGTCGTGCTCTCACGTGGACCCTAAACCGTCCCCGTCCCCTAACGCTAACCCTAGCTCGAACCCTAACCCTAACCCTTCCCCGAAGCCTGACCCTCACCCGTCCCCTAATCCTAACCCGTACGGTGACACTAACCCGCGCCCTCACACGTACGCTCCCCCTAAAACGTTGTCGTGCCCTCCCCTGGACCCTAAACCGTCCCCATCCCCTAACCCTAACCCTAGCCCTAACCCTAACCCTAACCCTTCCCCGAAGCCTGACCCTCACCCGTCCCCTAATCCTAACCCGTACGCTGACACTAACCCGCGCCCTCACACGTTCGCTCCCCCTAAAATGTTGTCGTGCCCTCACCTGGACCCTAAACCGTCCCAGTCCCCTAACCCTAACCCTAGCCCGAACCCTAACCCTAACACTTCCCCGAAGCCTGACCCTCACCCGTCCCCTAATCCTAACCCGTACGCTGACACTAACCCGCGCCCTCACACGTACCCTCTCCCTAAAACGTTGTCGTGCCTTCACCTGGACCCTAAACCGTCCCCGTCCCCTAACCCTAACCCTAGCCCGAACCCTAACCCTAACCCTTCCCCGAAGACTGACCCTCACCCGTCCCCTAATCCCAACCCGTACGCTGACTCTAACCCGCGCCCTCACACGTACGCTCCCCCTAAAGCGTTGTCGTGCCCTCACCTGGACCCTAAACCGTCCCCATCCCCTAACCCTAACCCTAGCCCGAACCCTAACCCTAACCCTTCCCCGAAGCCTGACCCTCACCCGTCCCCTAATCCTAACCCGTACGCTGACACTAAGCCGCGCCCTCACACGTACGCTCCCACTAAAGCGTTGTCGTACCCTCACCTGGACCCTAAACCGTCCCCGTCCCCTAAGCCTAACGCTAGCCCGAACCCTAACCCTAACCCTTCCCCGAAGCCTGACCCTCACCCGTCCCCTAATCCCAACCCGTACGCTGACACTAACCCGCGCCCTCACACGTACGCTCCCCCTAAAACGTTGTCCTGCCCTCCCGTGGACCCTAAACCGTCCCCATCCCCTAACCCTAACCATAGCCCTAACCCTAACCCTAACCCTTCCCCGAAGCCTGACCCTCACCCGTCCCCTAATCCTAACCCGTACGCTGACACTAACCCGCTCCCTCACACGTACGCTCCCCCTAAAATGTTGTCGTGCCCTCACCTGGACCCTAAACCGTCCCCGTCCCCTAACCCTAACCCTAGCCCGAACCCTAACCCTAACCCTTCCCCGAAGCCTGACCCTCACCCGTCCCCTAATCCTAACCCGTACGCTGACACTAACCCGCGCCCTCACACGTACCCTCCCCATAAAACGTTGTCGTGCCTTCACCTGGACCCTAAACCGTCCCCGTCGCCTAACCCTAACCCTAGCCCGAACCCTAACCCTAACCGTTCCCCGAAGCCTGACCCTCACCCGTCCCCTAATCCCAACCCGTACGCTGACACTAACCCGCGCCCTCACACGTACGCTCCCCCTAAAGCGTTGTCGTGCCCTCACCTGGACCCTAAACCGTCCCCATCCCCTAACCCTAACCCTAGCCCGAACCCTAACCCTAACCCTTCCCCGAAGCCTGACCCTCACCCGTCCCCTAATCCTAACCCGTACGCTGACACTAACCTGCGCCCTCACACGTACGCTCCCACTAAAGCGTTGTCGTACCCTCACCTGGACCCTAAACCGTCCCCGTCCCCTAAGCCCAACGCTAGTCCGAACCCTAACCCTAACCCTTCCCCGAAGCCTGACCCTCACCCGTCCCCTAATCCCAACCCGTACGCTGACACTAACCCGCGCCCTCACACGTACGCTCCCCCTAAAGCGTTGTTTTGCCCTCACCTGGCCCCTAAACCGTGCACGTCCCGTAACCCTAAACCTAGCCCGAACCCTAACCCTAACACTTCCCCGAAGCCTGACCCTCACCCGTCCCCTAATCCCAACCCGTACGCTGACACTAACCCACGCCCCCACACGTACGCTCCCCCTAAAGCGTTGTCGTGCCCTCACCTGGACCCTCAACCGTCCCCGTCCCCTAACCCTAACCATAGCCCGAACCCTAACCCTAACCATTCCCCGAAGCCTGACCCTCACCGATCCCCTAATCCTAACCCGTACGCTGACACTAACCCGTGCCCTCACACGTACGCTCCCCCTAAAGCGTTGTCGTGCCCTCACGTGGACCCTAAACCGTCTCCGTCCCCTAACGCTAACCCTAGCCCGAACCCTAACCCTAACACTTCCCCGAAGCCTGACCCTCACCCGTCCCCTAATCCTAACCCATAGGCTGACACTAACCCGCGACCTCACATGTACGCTCCCCCTAAAGCGTTGTCGTACCCTCACCTGGACCCTAATCCGTCCCCGTCCTCTAACCCTAACCCTAGCCCGAACCCTAACCCTAAACCTTCCCCGAAGCCTGACCCTCACCCGTCACCTAATCCTAAACCGTACGCTGACACTATCCCGCGCCCTCACACGTACGCTCCCCGTAAAGCGTTGTCGTGCCCTCACCTGGACCCTAAACTGTCCCCGTCCCCTAACCCTAACCCTAGCCCGAACCCTAACCCTAACCCTTCCCCGAAGCCTGACCCTCACCCGTCCCCTAATCCTAACCCGTACGCTGACACTAACCCGCGCCCTCACACGTACGCTCCCCCTAAAGCGTTGTCGTGCCCTCACCTGGACCCTAAACCGTCCCCGTCCCCTAACCCTAACCCTAGCCCGAACCCTAACCCTAACCCTTCCCCGAAGCCTGACCCTCACCCGTCCCCTAATCCTAACCCGTACGCTGACACTAACCCGCGCCCTCACACGTACGCTCCCCCTAAAGCGTTGTCGTGCCCTCACCTGGACCCTCAACCGTCCCCGTCCCCTAACCCTAACCCTAGCCCGAACCCTAACCCTAACCCTTCCCCGAAGCCTGACCCTCACCCGTCCCCTAATCCTAACCCGTACGCTGACACTAACCCGCGCCCTCACACGTACGCTCCCCCTAAAGCGTTGTCGTGCCGTCACCTGGACCCTAAACAGTCCCCGTCCCCTAACCCTAACCCTAGCCCGAAACCTAACCCTAACCCTTCCCCGAAGCCTGACCCTCACCCGTCCCCTAATCCTAACCCGTACGCTGACACTAAACCACGCCCTCACACGTACGCTCCCCCTAAAGCGTTGTCGTGCCCTCACCTGGACCCTAAACCGTCCCCGTCCCCTAACCCTAACCCTAGCCAGAACCCTAACCCTAACCCTTCCCCGAAGCCTGACACTCACCCGTCCCCTAATCCTAACCCGTACGCTGACACTAACATGCGCCCTCACACGTACGCTCCCCCTAAAGCGTTGTCGTGCCCTCACCTGGACCCTAAACCGTCCCCGTCCCCTAACCCTAACCCTAGCCCGAACCCTAACCCTAACCCTTCCCCGAAGCCTGACCCTCATCCGTCCCCTAATCCTAACCCGTACGCTGACACTAACCCGCGACCTCACATGTACGCTCCCCCTAAAGCGTTGTCGTACCCTCACCTGGACCCTAATCCGTCCCCGTCCTCTAACCCTAACCCTAGCCCGAACCCTAACCCTAAACCTTCCCCGAAGCCTGACCCTCACCCGTCACCTAATCCTAAACCGTACGCTGACACTATCCCGCGCCCTCACACGTACGCTCCCCGTAAAGCGTTGTCGTGCCCTCACCTGGACCCTAAACTGTCCCCGTCCCCTAACCCTAACCCTAGCCCGAACCCTAACCCTAACCCTTCCCCGAAGCCTGACCCTCACCCGTCCCCTAATCCTAACCCGTACGCTGACACTAACCCGCGCCCTCACACGTACGCTCCCCCTAAAGCGTTGTCGTGCCCTCACCTGGACCCTAAACCGTCCCCGTCCCCTAACCCTAACCCTAGCCCGAACCCTAACCCTAACCCTTCCCCGAAGCCTGACACTCACCCGTCCCCTAATCCTAACCCGTACGCTGACACTAACCCGCGCCCTCACACGTACGCTCCCCCTAAAGCGTTGTCGTGCCCTCACCTGGACCCTCAACCGTCCCCGTCCCCTAACCCTAACCCTAGCCCGAACCCTAACCCTAACCCTTCCCCGAAGCCTGACCCTCACCCGTCCCCTAATCCTAACCCGTACGCTGACACTAACCCGCGCCCTCACACGTACGCTCCCCCTAAAGCGTTGTCGTGCCGTCACCTGGACCCTAAACAGTCCCCGTCCCCTAACCCTAACCCTAGCCCGAAACCTAACCCTAAACCTTCCCCGAAGCCTGACCCTCACCCGTCCCCTAATCCTAACCCGTACGCTGACACTAAACCACGCCCTCACACGTACGCTCCCCCTAAAGCGTTGTCGTGCCCTCACCTGGACCCTAAACCGTCCCCGTCCCCTAACCCTAACCCTAGCCCGAACCCTAACCCTAACCCTTCCCCGAAGCCTGACACTCACCCGTCCCCTAATCCTAACCCGTACGCTGACACTAACCCGCACCCTAACACGTACGCTCCCCCTAAAACGTTGTCGTGCCCTCACCTGGACCCTAAACCGTCCCCGTCCCCTAACCCTAACCCTAGCCCGAACCCTAACCCTCACCCTTCCCCGAAGCCTGACCCTCACCCGTCCTCTAATCCTAACCCGTACGCTGACACTAACCCGCGCCCTCACACGTACGCTCCCCCTAAAGCGTTGTCGTACCCTCACCTGGACCCTAAACCGTCCCCATCCCCTAACCAGAAGCCTAGCCCGAACCCTAACCCTAACCCTTCCCCGAAGCCTGACCCTCACCCGTCCCCTAATCCTAACCCGTACGCTGACACTAACCCGCGCCCTCACACGTACGCTCCCCCTAAAACGTTGTCGTGCCCTCCCCTGGACCCTAAACCGTCCCCGTCCCCTAACCCTAACCCTAGCCCTAACCCTAACCCTAACCCTTCCCCGAAGCCTGACCCTCACCCGTCCCCTAATCCTAACCCGTACGCTGACACTAACCAGCGCCCTCACACGTACGCTCCCCCTAAAATGTTGTCGTGCCCTCACCTGGACCCTAAACCGTCCCCGTCCCCTAACCCTAACGCTAGCCCGAACCCTAACCCTAACCCTTCCCCGAAGCCTGACCCTCACCCGTCCCCTAATCCTAACCCGTACGCTGACAGTAAACCGCGCCCTCACACGTACCCTCCCCCTAAAACGTTGTCGTACCCTCACCTGGACCCTAAACCGTCCCCGTCCCCTAACCCTAACCCTAGCCCGAACCCTAACCCTAACCCTTCCCCGAAGCCTGACACTCACCCGTCCCCTAATCCTAACGCGTACGCTGACACTAACCCGCGCCCTCACACTTACGCTCCTCCTAAAGCGTTGTCGTGCCCTCACTTGGTCCCTAAACCGTCCCCGTCCCCTAACCCTAACCCTAACCCGAACCCTAACCCTCACCCTTCCCCGAAGCCTGACCCTCACCCGTCCCCTACTCCTAACCCGTACGCTGACACTAACCCGCGCCCTCACACGTACGCTCCCCCTAAAGCGTTGTCGTGCCCTCACGTGGACCCTAAACCGTCCCCGTCCCCTAACGCTAACCCCATCCCGAACCCTAACACTAAAACTTCCCCGAAGCCTGACCCTCACACGTCCCCTAATGCTAACCCGTACGCTGACACTAACCCGCGCCCTCACACGTACGCTCCCCCTAAAGCGTTGTCGTACCCTCACCTGGACCCTAAACCGTCCCCGTCCCCTAAACCTAACCCTAGCCCGAGCCCTAACCCTAACCCTTCCCCGAAGCCTGACCCTCACCCGTCCCTTAATCCTAACCCGTACGCTGACACTAACCCGCGCCCTCACACGTACGCTCCCCCTAAAGCGTTGTCGTGCCCTCACCTGGACCCTAAACCGTCCCCATCCCCTAACCCTAACCCTAGCCCGAACCCTAACCCTAACCCTTCCCCGAAGCCTGACACTCACCCGTCCCCTAATCCTAACCCGTACGCTGACACTAACCCGCGCCCTCACACGTACGCTCCCCCTAAAGCGTTGTCGTACCCTCACCTGGACCCTAAACCGTCCCCGTCCCCTAACCCTAAGCCTAGCCCGAACCCTAACCCTAACCCTTCGCCGAAGCCTGACCCTCACCCGTCCCCTAATCCTAAACCGTACGCTGACACTATCGCGCGCCCTCACACGTACGCTCCCCCTAAAGTGTTGTCGTACCCTCCCCTGGACCCTAAACCGTCCCCGTCACCTAAGCCTAACCCTAGCCGGAACCCTAACCCTAACCCTTCCCCGAAGCCTGACCCTCACCCGTCCCCTAATCCCAACCCGTACGCTGACACTAACCCGCGCCCTCACACGTACGCTCCCCCTAAAGCGTTGTCGTGCCCTCACCTGGACCCTAAACCGTCCCCATCCCCTGACCCTAACCCTAGCCCGAACCCTAACCCTAACCCTTCCCCGAAGCCTGACCCTCACCCGTCCCCTAATCCTAACCCGTACGCTGACACTAACCCGTGCCCTCACACGTACGCTCCCCCTAAAGCGTTGTCGTGCCCTCACCTGGACCCTAAACCATCCCCGTCCCCTAACCCTAACCCTAGCCCGAACCGTAACCCTAACCCTTTCCCGAAGCCTGACCCTCAACCGTCCCCTAATCCTAACCCGTACGCTGACACTAACCCGCGCCCTCACACGTACGCTCCCCCTAAAGAGTTGTCGTGCCCTCACCTGGACCCTAAACCGTCCCCGTCCCCTAACCCTAACCCTAGCCCGAACCTTAACCCTAACCCTTCCCCGAAGCCTGACCCTCACCCGTCCCCTAATCCTAACCCGTACGCTGACACTAACCCGCGCCCTCACACGTACGCTCCCACTAAAGCGTTGTCGTACCCTCACATGGACCCTAAAACGTCCCCGTCCCCGAACCCGAAGCCTAGCCCGACCCTAACCCTAACCCTTCCCCGAAGCCTGACCCTCACCCGTCCCCTAATCCTAAACCGTACGCTGTCACTATCCCGCGCCCTCACACGTACGCTCCCCCTAAAGTGTTGTCGTACCCTCACCTGGACCCTAAACCGTCCCCGTCCCCTAAGCCTAACGCTAGCCCGAACCCTAACCCTAACCCTTCCCCGAAGCCTGACCCTCACCCGTCCCCTAATCCCAACCCGTACGCTGACACTAACCCGCGCCCTCACACGTACGCTCCCCCTAAAGCGTTGTTTTGCCCTCACCTGGCCCCTAAACCGTGCCCGTCCCGTAACCCTAAACCTAGCCGGAACCCTAACCCTAACACTTCCCCGAAGCCTGACCCTCACCCGTCCGCTAATCCCAACCCGTACGCTGACACTAACCCACGCCCCCACACGTACGCTCCCCCTAAAGCGTTGTCGTGCCCTCACCTGGACCCTCAACCGTCCCCGTCCCCTAACCCTAACCCTAGCCAGAACCCTAACCCTAACCATTCCCCGAAGCCTGACCCTCACCCGTCCCCTAATCCTAACCCATACGCTGACACTAACCCGTGCCCTCACACGTACGCTCCCCCTAAAGAGTTGTCGTGCCCTCACCTGGACCCTAAACCGTCCCCGTCCCCTAACCCTAACCCTACCCCGAATCCTAACCCTAACCCTTCCCCGAAGCCTGACCCTCAACCGTCCCCTAATCCTAACCCGTACGCTGACACTAACCCGCGCCCTCACACGTACGCTCCCCCTAAAGCGTTGTCGTGCCCTCACCTGGACCCTAAACCGTCCCCATCCGATAACCCTAACCCTAGCCCGAACCCTAACCCTAACACTTCCCCGAAGCCTGACCCTCACCCGTCCCCTAATCCTAACCCGTACGCTGACACTAACCCGCGCCCTCACACGTACGCTCCCCCTAAAGCGTTGTCGTACCCTCACCTGGACTCTAAACCGTCCCCGTCCCCTAACCCTAAGCCTAGCCCGAACCCTAACCCTAACCCTTCCCCGAAGCCTGACCCTCACCCGTCCCCTAATCCTAAACCTTACGCTGACACTATCCCGCGCCCTCACACGTACGCTCCCCCTAAAGTGTTGTCGTACCCTCCCCTGCGCCCTAAACCGTCCCCGTCCCCTAAGCCTAACCCTAGCCCGAACCCTAACCCTAACCCTTCCCCGAAGCCTGACCCTCACACGTCCCCTAATCACAACCCGTACGCTGACACTAACCCGCGCCCTCACACGTACGCTCCCCCTAAAATGTTGTCATGCCCTCACCTGGACCCTAAACCGTCCCCGTCCCCTAACCCTAACGCTAGCCCGAACCCTAACCCTAACCCTTCCCCGAAGCCTGACCCTCACCCGTCCCCTAATCCTAACCCGTACGCTGACACTAACCCGCCCCCTCACACGTACCCTCCCCCTAAAACGTTGTCGTGCCCTCACCTGGACCCTAAACCGTCCCCGTCCCCTATCCCTAACCCTAGCCCGAACCCTAACCCTAACCCTTCCCCGAAGCCTGAGCCTCACCCGTCCCCTAATCCTAACGCGTACGCTGACACTAACCCGCGCCCTCACACGTACGCTCCCCCTAAAGCGTTGTCGTGCCCTCACCTGGACCCTAAACCGTCCCCGTCCCCTAACCCTAACCCTAACCCGAACCCTAACCCTCACCCTTCCCCGAAGCCTGACCCTCACCCGTCCCCTAATCCTAACCCGTACGCTGACACTAACCCGCGCCCTCACACGTACGCTCCCCCTAAAGCGTTGTCGTGCACTCACCTGGACCCTAAACCGTCCCCATCCCCTAACCCTAACCCTAGCCCGAACCCTAACTCTAACCCTTACCCGAAGCCTGACCCTCACCCGTCCCCTAATCCTAACCCGTACGCTGACACTAACCCGTGCCCTCACACGTACGCTCCCCCTAAAGCGTTGTCGTGCCCTCACGTGGACCCTAAACCGTCCCCGTCCCCTAACGCTAACCCTAGCCCGAACCCTAACCCTAAAACTTCCCCGAAGCCTGACCCTCACACGTCCCCTAATCCTAACCCGTACGCTGACACTAACCCGCGCCCTCACATGTACGCTCCCCCTAAAGCGTTGTCGTACCCTCACCTGGACCCTAAACCGTCCCCGTCCCCTAACCCTAACCCTAGCCCGAGCCCTAACCCTAACCCTTCCCTGAAGCCTGACCCTCACCCGTCCCCTAATCCTAACCCGTACGCTGACACTAACCCGCGCCCTCACACGTACGCTCCCCCTAAAGCGTTGTCGTACCCTCACCTGGACCCTAAACCGTCCCCGTCCCCTAACCCTAAGCCTAGCCCGAACCCTAACCCTAACCCTTCCCCGAAGCCTGACCGTCACCCGTCCCCTAATCGTAAACCGTACGCTGACACTATCCCGCGCCCTCACACGTACGCTCCCCCTAAAGTGTTGTCGTACCCTCCCCTGGACCCTAAACCGTCCCCGTCACCTAAGCCTAACCCTAGCCGGAACCCTAACCCTAACCCTTCCCCGAAGCCTGACCCTCACCCGTCACCTAATCCTAAACCGTACGCTGACACTATCCCGCGCCCTCACACGTACGCTCCCCCTAAAGCGTTGTCGTGCCCTCACCTGGACCCTAAACTGTCCCCGTCCCCTAACCCTAACCCTAGCCCGAACCCTAACCCTAACCCTTCCCCGAAGCCTGACCCTCACCCGTCCCCTAATCCTAACCCGTACGCTGACACTAACCCGCGCCCTCACACGTACGCTCCCCCTAAAGCGTTGTCGTACCCTCACTTGGACCCTAAACCGTCCCCATCCCCTAACCCGAAGCCTAGCCCGAACCCTAACCCTAACCCTTCCCCGAAGCCTGACCCTCACCCGTCCCCTAATCCTAACCCGTACGCTGACACTAACCCGCGCCCTCACACGTACGCTCCCCCTAAAACGTTGTCGTGCCCTCCCCTGGACCCTAAACCGTCCCCGTCCCCTAACCCTAACCCTAGCCCTAACCCTAAACCTAACCCTTCCCCGAAGCCTGACACTCACCCGTCCCCTAATCCTAACCCGTACGCTGACAGTAAACCGCGCCCTCACACGTACCCTCCCCCTAAAACGTTGTCGTGCCCTCACCTGGACCCTAAACCGTCCCCGTCCCCTAACCCTAACCCTAGCCCGAACCCTAACCCTAACCCTTCCCCGAAGCCTGACACTCACCCGTCCCCTAATCCTAACGCGTACGCTGACACTAACCCGCGCCCTCACACGTACGCTCCCCCTAAAGCGTTGTCGTGCCCTCACCTGGTCCCTAAACCGTCCCCGTCCCCTAACCCTAACCCTAACCCGAACCCTAACCCTCACCCTTCCCCGAAGCCTGACCCTCACCCGTCCCCTAATCCTAACCCGTACGCTGACACTAACCCGCGCCCTCACACGTACGCTCCCCCTAAAGCGTTGTCTTGCCCTCACGTGGACCCTAAACCGTCCCCGTCCCCTAACGCTAACCCCATCCCGAACCCTAACACTAAAACTTCCCCGAAGCCTGACCCTCACCCGTCCCCTAATCCTAACCCGTACGCTGACACTAACCCGCGCCCTCACACGTACGCTCCCCCTAAAGCGTTGTCTTGCCCTCACGTGGACCCTAAACCGTCCCCGTCCCCTAACGCTAACCCCATCCCGAACCCTAACACTAAAACTTCCCCGAAGCCTGACCCTCACATGTCCCCTAATCCTAACCCGTACGCTGACACTAACCCGCGCCCTCACACGTACGCTCCCCCTAAAGCGTTGTCGTACCCTCACCTGGACCCTAAACCGTCCCCGTCCCCTAACCCTAAGCCTAGCCCGAATCCTAACTCTAACCCTTCGCCGAAGCCTGACCCTCACCCGTCCCCTAATCCTAAACCGTACGCTGACACTATCCCGCGCCCTCACACGTATGCTCCCCCTAAAGTGTTGTAGTACCCTCCCCTGGACCCTAAACCGTCCCCGTCCCCTAAGCCTAACCCTAGCCGGAACCCTAACCCTAACCCTTCCACGAAGCCTGACCCTCACCCGTCCCATAATCCCAACCCGTACGCTGACACTAACCCGCGCCCTCACACGTACGCTCCCCCTAAAGCGTTGTCGTGCCCTCACCTGGACCCTAAACCGTCCCCATCCCCTAACTCTAACCCTAGCCCGAACCCTAACCCTAACCCTTCCCCGAAGCCTGACCCTCACCCGTCCCCTAATCCCAACCCGTACGCTGACACTAACCCATGCCCTCACACGTACGCTCCCCCTAAAGCGTTGTCGTGCCCTCACCTGGACCCTCAACCGTCCCCGTCCGCTAACCCTAACCCTAGCCCGAACCCTAACCCTAACCATTCCCCGAAGCCTGACTCTCACCCATCCCCTAATCCTAACCCGTACGCTGACACTAACCCGTGCCCTCACACGTACGCTCCCCCTAAAGCGTTGTCGTGCCCTCACGTGGACCCTAAACCGTCCCCGTCCCCTAACGCTAACCCTAACCCGAACCCTAACCCTAACCCTTCCCCGAAGCCTGACCCTCACCCGTCCCCTAATCCTAACCCGTACGCTGACACTAACCCGCGCCCTCACACGTACGCTCCCCCTAAAGCGTTGTCGTACCCTCACCTGGACCCTAAACCGTCCCCGTCCCCTAACCCTAACCGTAGCCCGAAACCTAACCCTAACCCTTCCCCGAAGCCTGACCCTCACCCGTCCCCTAATCCTAACCCGTACGCTGACACTAACCCGCGCCCTCACACGTACGCTCCCCCTAAAGCGTTGTCGTGCCCTCACCTGGACCCTAAACCGTCCCTGTCCCCTAACCCTAACCCTAGCCCGATCCCTAACCCTAACCATTCCCCGAAGCCTGACCCTCACCCGTTCCCTAATCCTAACCCGTACGCTGACACTAACCCGCGCCCTCACACGTACGCTCCCCCTAAAGCGTTGTCGTACCCTCACCTGGACCCTAAACCGTCCCCGTCCCCTAACCCTAAGCATAGCCCGAACCCTAACCCTAACACTTCCCCGAAGCCTGACCCTCACCCGTCCCCTAATCCTAAACCGTACGCTGACACTATCCCGCGCCCTCACACGTACGCTCCCCCTAAAGTGTTGTCGTACCCTCCCCTGGACCCTAAACCGTCCCCGTCCCCTAAGCCTAACCCTAGCCCGAACCCTAACCCTAACCCTTCCCCGAAGCCTGACCCTCACCCGTCCCCTAATCCCAACCCGTACGCTGACACTAACCCGCGCCCTCACACGTACGCTCCCCCTAAAGCGTTGTTTTGCCCTCACCTGGCCCCTAAACCGTGCCTGTCCCATAACCCTAAACCTAGCCCGAACCCTAACCCTAACCCTTCCCCGAAGCCTGACCCTCACCCGTCCCCTAATCCCAACCCGTACGCTGACACTAACCCACGCCCCCACACGTACGCTCCCCTTAAAGCGTTGTCGTGCCCTCACCTGGACCCTCAACCGTCCCCGTCCCCTAACCCTAACCCTAGCCCGAACCCTAACCCTAACCATTCCCCGAAGCCTGACCCTCACCCATCCCCTAATCCTAACCCGTACGCTGACACTAACCCGTGCCCTCACACGTACGCTCCCCCTAACGCGTTGTCGTGCTCTCACGTGGACCCTAAACCGTCCCCGTCCCCTAACGCTAACCCTAGTCCGAACCCTAACCCTAACCCTTCCCCGAAGCCTGACCCTCACCCGTCCCCTAATCCTAACCCGTACGCTGACACTAACCCGCGCCCTCACACGTACGCTCCCCCTAAAACATTGTCGTGCCCTCCCCTGGACCCTAAACCGTCCCCATCCCCTAACACTAACCCTAGCCCTAACCCTAACCCTAACCCTTCCCCGAAGCCAGACCCTCACCCGTCCCCTAATCCTAACCCGTACGCTGACACTAAACCACGCCCTCACACGTACGCTCCCCCTAAAGCGTTGTCGTGCCCTCACCTGGACCCTAAACCGTCCCCGTCCCCTAACCCTAACCCTAGCCAGAACCCTAACCCTAACCCTTCCCCGAAGCCTGACACTCACCAGTCCCCTAATCCTAACCCGTACGCTGACACTAACATGCGCCCTCACACTTACGCTCCCCCTAAAGCGTTGTCGTGCCCTCACCTGGACCCTAAACCGTCCCCGTCCCCTAACCCTAACCCTAGCCCGAACCCTAACCCTAACCCTTCCCCGAAGCCTGACCCTCATCCGTCCCCTAATCCTAACCCGTACGCTGACACTAACCCGCGACCTCACATGTACGCTCCCCCTAAAGCGTTGTCGTACCCTCACCTGGACCCTAATCCGTCCCCGTCCTCTAACCCTAACCCTAGCCCGAACCCTAACCCTAAACCTTCCCCGAAGCCTGACCCTCACCCGTCACCTAATCCTAAACCGTACGCTGACACTATCCCGCGCCCTCACACGTACGCTCCCCGTAAAGCGTTGTCGTGCCCTCACCTGGACCCTAAACTGTCCCCGTCCCCTAACCCTAACCCTAGCCCGAACCCTAACCCTAACCCTTCCCCGAAGCCTGACCCTCACCCGTCCCCTAATCCTAACCCGTACGCTGACACTAACCCGCGCCCTCACACGTACGCTCCCCCTAAAGCGTTGTCGTGCCCTCACCTGGACCCTAAACCGTCCCCGTCCCCTAACCCTAACCCTAGCCCGAACCCTAACCCTAACCCTTCCCCGAAGCCTGACACTCACCCGTCCCCTAATCCTAACCCGTACGCTGACACTAACCCGCGCCCTCACACGTACGCTCCCCCTAAAGCGTTGTCGTGCCCTCACCTGGACCCTCAACCGTCCCCGTCCCCTAACCCTAACCCTAGCCCGAACCCTAACCCTAACCCTTCCCCGAAGCCTGACCCTCACCCGTCCCCTAATCCTAACCCGTACGCTGACACTAACCCGCGCCCTCACACGTACGCTCCCCCTAAAGCGTTGTCGTGCCGTCACCTGGACCCTAAACAGTCCCCGTCCCCTAACCCTAACCCTAGCCCGAAACCTAACCCTAAACCTTCCCCGAAGCCTGACCCTCACCCGTCCCCTAATCCTAACCCGTACGCTGACACTAAACCACGCCCTCACACGTACGCTCCCCCTAAAGCGTTGTCGTGCCCTCACCTGGACCCTAAACCGTCCCCGTCCCCTAACCCTAACCCTAGCCCGAACCCTAACCCTAACCCTTCCCCGAAGCCTGACACTCACCCGTCCCCTAATCCTAACCCGTACGCTGACACTAACCCGCACCCTAACACGTACGCTCCCCCTAAAACGTTGTCGTGCCCTCACCTGGACCCTAAACCGTCCCCGTCCCCTAACCCTAACCCTAGCCCGAACCCTAACCCTCACCCTTCCCCGAAGCCTGACCCTCACCCGTCCTCTAATCCTAACCCGTACGCTGACACTAACCCACGCCCTCACACGTACGCTCCCCCTAAAGCGTTGTCGTACCCTCACCTGGACCCTAAACCGTCCCCATCCCCTAACCAGAAGCCTAGCCCGAACCCTAACCCTAACCCTTCCCCGAAGCCTGACCCTCACCCGTCCCCTAATCCTAACCCGTACGCTGACACTAACCCGCGCCCTCACACGTACGCTCCCCCTAAAACGTTGTCGTGCCCTCCCCTGGACCCTAAACCGTCCCCGTCCCCTAACCCTAACCCTAGCCCTAACCCTAACCCTAACCCTTCCCCGAAGCCTGACCCTCACCCGTCCCCTAATCCTAACCCGTACGCTGACACTAACCAGCGCCCTCACACGTACGCTCCCCCTAAAATGTTGTCGTGCCCTCACCTGGACCCTAAACCGTCCCCGTCCCCTAACCCTAACGCTAGCCCGAACCCTAACCCTAACCCTTCCCCGAAGCCTGACCCTCACCCGTCCCCTAATCCTAACCCGTACGCTGACAGTAAACCGCGCCCTCACACGTACCCTCCCCCTAAAACGTTGTCGTACCCTCACCTGGACCCTAAACCGTCCCCGTCCCCTAACCCTAACCCTAGCCCGAACCCTAACCCTAACCCTTCCCCGAAGCCTGACACTCACCCGTCCCCTAATCCTAACGCGTACGCTGACACTAACCCGCGCCCTCACACTTACGCTCCTCCTAAAGCGTTGTCGTGCCCTCACTTGGTCCCTAAACCGTCCCCGTCCCCTAACCCTAACCCTAACCCGAACCCTAACCCTCACCCTTCCCCGAAGCCTGACCCTCACCCGTCCCCTACTCCTAACCCGTACGCTGACACTAACCCGCGCCCTCACACGTACGCTCCCCCTAAAGCGTTGTCGTGCCCTCACGTGGACCCTAAACCGTCCCCGTCCCCTAACGCTAACCCCATCCCGAACCCTAACACTAAAACTTCCCCGAAGCCTGACCCTCACACGTCCCCTAATGCTAACCCGTACGCTGACACTAACCCGCGCCCTCACACGTACGCTCCCCCTAAAGCGTTGTCGTACCCTCACCTGGACCCTAAACCGTCCCCGTCCCCTAAACCTAACCCTAGCCCGAGCCCTAACCCTAACCCTTCCCCGAAGCCTGACCCTCACCCGTCCCTTAATCCTAACCCGTACGCTGACACTAACCCGCGCCCTCACACGTACGCTCCCCCTAAAGCGTTGTCGTGCCCTCACCTGGACCCTAAACCGTCCCCATCCCCTAACCCTAACCCTAGCCCGAACCCTAACCCTAACCCTTCCCCGAAGCCTGACACTCACCCGTCCCCTAATCCTAACCCGTACGCTGACACTAACCCGCGCCCTCACACGTACGCTCCCCCTAAAGCGTTGTCGTACCCTCACCTGGACCCTAAACCGTCCCCGTCCCCTAACCCTAAGCCTAGCCCGAACCCTAACCCTAACCCTTCGCCGAAGCCTGACCCTCACCCGTCCCCTAATCCTAAACCGTACGCTGACACTATCGCGCGCCCTCACACGTACGCTCCCCCTAAAGTGTTGTCGTACCCTCCCCTGGACCCTAAACCGTCCCCGTCACCTAAGCCTAACCCTAGCCGGAACCCTAACCCTAACCCTTCCCCGAAGCCTGACCCTCACCCGTCCCCTAATCCCAACCCGTACGCTGACACTAACCCGCGCCCTCACACGTACGCTCCCCCTAAAGCGTTGTCGTGCCCTCACCTGGACCCTAAACCGTCCCCATCCCCTGACCCTAACCCTAGCCCGAACCCTAACCCTAACCCTTCCCCGAAGCCTGACCCTCACCCGTCCCCTAATCCTAACCCGTACGCTGACACTAACCCGTGCCCTCACACGTACGCTCCCCCTAAAGCGTTGTCGTGCCCTCACCTGGACCCTAAACCATCCCCGTCCCCTAACCCTAACCCTAGCCCGAACCGTAACCCTAACCCTTTCCCGAAGCCTGACCCTCAACCGTCCCCTAATCCTAACCCGTACGCTGACACTAACCCGCGCCCTCACACGTACGCTCCCCCTAAAGAGTTGTCGTGCCCTCACCTGGACCCTAAACCGTCCCCGTCCCCTAACCCTAACCCTAGCCCGAACCTTAACCCTAACCCTTCCCCGAAGCCTGACCCTCACCCGTCCCCTAATCCTAACCCGTACGCTGACACTAACCCGCGCCCTCACACGTACGCTCCCACTAAAGCGTTGTCGTACCCTCACATGGACCCTAAAACGTCCCCGTCCCCGAACCCGAAGCCTAGCCCGACCCTAACCCTAACCCTTCCCCGAAGCCTGACCCTCACCCGTCCCCTAATCCTAAACCGTACGCTGTCACTATCCCGCGCCCTCACACGTACGCTCCCCCTAAAGTGTTGTCGTACCCTCACCTGGACCCTAAACCGTCCCCGTCCCCTAAGCCTAACGCTAGCCCGAACCCTAACCCTAACCCTTCCCCGAAGCCTGACCCTCACCCGTCCCCTAATCCCAACCCGTACGCTGACACTAACCCGCGCCCTCACACGTACGCTCCCCCTAAAGCGTTGTTTTGCCCTCACCTGGCCCCTAAACCGTGCCCGTCCCGTAACCCTAAACCTAGCCGGAACCCTAACCCTAACACTTCCCCGAAGCCTGACCCTCACCCGTCCGCTAATCCCAACCCGTACGCTGACACTAACCCACGCCCCCACACGTACGCTCCCCCTAAAGCGTTGTCGTGCCCTCACCTGGACCCTCAACCGTCCCCGTCCCCTAACCCTAACCCTAGCCAGAACCCTAACCCTAACCATTCCCCGAAGCCTGACCCTCACCCGTCCCCTAATCCTAACCCATACGCTGACACTAACCCGTGCCCTCACACGTACGCTCCCCCTAAAGAGTTGTCGTGCCCTCACCTGGACCCTAAACCGTCCCCGTCCCCTAACCCTAACCCTACCCCGAATCCTAACCCTAACCCTTCCCCGAAGCCTGACCCTCAACCGTCCCCTAATCCTAACCCGTACGCTGACACTAACCCGCGCCCTCACACGTACGCTCCCCCTAAAGCGTTGTCGTGCCCTCACCTGGACCCTAAACCGTCCCCATCCGCTAACCCTAACCCTAGCCCGAACCCTAACCCTAACACTTCCCCGAAGCCTGACCCTCACCCGTCCCCTAATCCTAACCCGTACGCTGACACTAACCCGCGCCCTCACACGTACGCTCCCCCTAAAGCGTTGTCGTACCCTCACCTGGACTCTAAACCGTCCCCATCCCCTAACCCTAAGCCTAGCCCGAACCCTAACCCTAACCCTTCCCCGAAGCCTGACCCTCACCCGTCCCCTAATCCTAAACCTTACGCTGACACTATCCCGCGCCCTCACACGTACGCTCCCCCTAAAGTGTTGTCGTACCCTCCCCTGCGCCCTAAACCGTCCCCGTCCCCTAAGCCTAACCCTAGCCCGAACCCTAACCCTAACCCTTCCCCGAAGCCTGAACCTCACACGTCCCCTA
This sequence comes from Grampus griseus, assembly GCF_964374135.1. Taxonomy (NCBI): domain Eukaryota; kingdom Metazoa; phylum Chordata; class Mammalia; order Artiodactyla; family Delphinidae; genus Grampus; species Grampus griseus. The sequence goes on along the minus strand of NW_028133095.1, from coordinate 99,452 downwards.
ATCACAACCCGTACGCTGACACTAACCCGCGCCCTCACACGTACGCTCCCCCTAAAATGTTGTCATGCCCTCACCTGGACCCTAAACCGTCCCCGTCCCCTAACCCTAACGCTAGCCCGAACCCTAACCCTAACCCTTCCCCGAAGCCTGACCCTCACCCGTCCCCTAATCCTAACCCGTACGCTGACACTAACCCGCCCCCTCACACGTACCCTCCCCCTAAAACGTTGTCGTGCACTCACCTGGACCCTAAACCGTCCCCGTCCCCTATCCCTAACCCTAGCCCGAACCCTAACCCTAACCCTTCCCCGAAGCCTGAGCCTCACCCGTCCCCTAATCCTAACGCGTACGCTGACACTAACCCGCGCCCTCACACGTACGCTCCCCCTAAAGCGTTGTCGTGCCCTCACCTGGACCCTAAACCGTCCCCGTCCCCTAACCCTAACCCTAACCCGAACCCTAACCCTCACCCTTCCCCGAAGCCTGACCCTCACCCGTCCCCTAATCCTAACCCGTACGCTGACACTAACCCGCGCCCTCACACGTACGCTCCCCCTAAAGCGTTGTCGTGCACTCACCTGGACCCTAAACCGTCCCCATCCCCTAACCCTAACCCTAGCCCGAACCCTAACTCTAACCCTTACCCGAAGCCTGACCCTCACCCGTCCCCTAATCCTAACCCGTACGCTGACACTAACCCGTGCCCTCACACGTACGCTCCCCCTAAAGCGTTGTCTTGCCCTCACGTGGACCCTAAACCGTCCCCGTCCCCTAACGCTAACCCTAGCCCGAACCCTAACCCTAAAACTTCCCCGAAGCCTGACCCTCACACGTCCCCTAATCCTAACCCGTACGCTGACACTAACCCGCGCCCTCACATGTACGCTCCCCCTAAAGCGTTGTCGTACCCTCACCTGGACCCTAAACCGTCCCCGTCCCCTAACCCTAACCCTAGCCCGAGCCCTAACCCTAACCCTTCCCTGAAGCCTGACCCTCACCCGTCCCCTAATCCTAACCCGTACGCTGACACTAACCCGCGCCCTCACACGTACGCTCCCCCTAAAGCGTTGTCGTACCCTCACCTGGACCCTAAACCGTCCCCGTCCCCTAACCCTAAGCCTAGCCCGAACCCTAACCCTAACCCTTCCCCGAAGCCTGACCGTCACCCGTCCCCTAATCGTAAACCGTACGCTGACACTATCCCGCGCCCTCACACGTACGCTCCCCCTAAAGTGTTGTCGTACCCTCCCCTGGACCCTAAACCGTCCCCGTCACCTAAGCCTAACCCTAGCCGGAACCCTAACCCTAACCCTTCCCCGAAGCCTGACCCTCACCCGTCACCTAATCCTAAACCGTACGCTGACACTATCCCGCGCCCTCACACGTACGCTCCCCCTAAAGCGTTGTCGTGCCCTCACCTGGACCCTAAACTGTCCCCGTCCCCTAACCCTAACCCTAGCCCGAACCCTAACCCTAACCCTTCCCCGAAGCCTGACCCTCACCCGTCCCCTAATCCTAACCCGTACGCTGACACTAACCCGCGCCCTCACACGTACGCTCCCCCTAAAGCGTTGTCGTACCCTCACTTGGACCCTAAACCGTCCCCATCCCCTAACCCGAAGCCTAGCCCGAACCCTAACCCTAACCCTTCCCCGAAGCCTGACCCTCACCCGTCCCCTAATCCTAACCCGTACGCTGACACTAACCCGCGCCCTCACACGTACGCTCCCCCTAAAACGTTGTCGTGCCCTCCCCTGGACCCTAAACCGTCCCCGTCCCCTAACCCTAACCCTAGCCCTAACCCTAAACCTAACCCTTCCCCGAAGCCTGACACTCACCCGTCCCCTAATCCTAACCCGTACGCTGACAGTAAACCGCGCCCTCACACGTACCCTCCCCCTAAAACGTTGTCGTGCCCTCACCTGGACCCTAAACCGTCCCCGTCCCCTAACCCTAACCCTAGCCCGAACCCTAACCCTAACCCTTCCCCGAAGCCTGACACTCACCCGTCCCCTAATCCTAACGCGTACGCTGACACTAACCCGTGCCCTCACACGTACGCTCCCCCTAAAGCGTTGTCGTGCCCTCACCTGGTCCCTAAACCGTCCCCGTCCCCTAACCCTAACCCTAACCCGAACCCTAACCCTCACCCTTCCCCGAAGCCTGACCCTCACCCGTCCCCTAATCCTAACCCGTACGCTGACACTAACCCGCGCCCTCACACGTACGCTCCCCCTAAAGCGTTGTCTTGCCCTCACGTGGACCCTAAACCGTCCCCGTCCCCTAACGCTAACCCCATCCCGAACCCTAACACTAAAACTTCCCCGAAGCCTGACCCTCACCCGTCCCCTAATCCTAACCCGTACGCTGACACTAACCCGCGCCCTCACACGTACGCTCCCCCTAAAGCGTTGTCTTGCCCTCACGTGGACCCTAAACCGTCCCCGTCCCCTAACGCTAACCCCATCCCGAACCCTAACACTAAAACTTCCCCGAAGCCTGACCCTCACATGTCCCCTAATCCTAACCCGTACGCTGACACTAACCCGCGCCCTCACACGTACGCTCCCCCTAAAGCGTTGTCGTACCCTCACCTGGACCCTAAACCGTCCCCGTCCCCTAACCCTAAGCCTAGCCCGAATCCTAACTCTAACCCTTCGCCGAAGCCTGACCCTCACCCGTCCCCTAATCCTAAACCGTACGCTGACACTATCCCGCGCCCTCACACGTATGCTCCCCCTAAAGTGTTGTCGTACCCTCCCCTGGACCCTAAACCGTCCCCGTCCCCTAAGCCTAACCCTAGCCGGAACCCTAACCCTAACCCTTCCACGAAGCCTGACCCTCACCCGTCCCATAATCCCAACCCGTACGCTGACACTAACCCGCGCCCTCACACGTACGCTCCCCCTAAAGCGTTGTCGTGCCCTCACCTGGACCCTAAACCGTCCCCATCCCCTAACTCTAACCCTAGCCCGAACCCTAACCCTAACCCTTCCCCGAAGCCTGACCCTCACCCGTCCCCTAATCCCAACCCGTACGCTGACACTAACCCATGCCCTCACACGTACGCTCCCCCTAAAGCGTTGTCGTGCCCTCACCTGGACCCTCAACCGTCCCCGTCCGCTAACCCTAACCCTAGCCCGAACCCTAACCCTAACCATTCCCCGAAGCCTGACTCTCACCCATCCCCTAATCCTAACCCGTACGCTGACACTAACCCGTGCCCTCACACGTACGCTCCCCCTAAAGCGTTGTCGTGCCCTCACGTGGACCCTAAACCGTCCCCGTCCCCTAACGCTAACCCTAACCCGAACCCTAACCCTAACCCTTCCCCGAAGCCTGACCCTCACCCGTCCCCTAATCCTAACCCGTACGCTGACACTAACCCGCGCCCTCACACGTACGCTCCCCCTAAAGCGTTGTCGTACCCTCACCTGGACCCTAAACCGTCCCCGTCCCCTAACCCTAACCGTAGCCCGAAACCTAACCCTAACCCTTCCCCGAAGCCTGACCCTCACCCGTCCCCTAATCCTAACCCGTACGCTGACACTAACCCGCGCCCTCACACGTACGCTCCCCCTAAAGCGTTGTCGTGCCCTCACCTGGACCCTAAACCGTCCCTGTCCCCTAACCCTAACCCTAGCCCGATCCCTAACCCTAACCATTCCCCGAAGCCTGACCCTCACCCGTTCCCTAATCCTAACCCGTACGCTGACACTAACCCGCGCCCTCACACGTACGCTCCCCCTAAAGCGTTGTCGTACCCTCACCTGGAACCTAAACCGTCCCCGTCCCCTAACCCTAAGCATAGCCCAAACCCTAACCCTAACACTTCCCCGAAGCCTGACCCTCACCCGTCCCCTAATCCTAAACCGTACGCTGACACTATCCCGCGCCCTCACACGTACGCTCCCCCTAAAGTGTTGTCGTACCCTCCCCTGGACCCTAAACCGTCCCCGTCCCCTAAGCCTAACCCTAGCCCGAACCCTAACCCTAACCCTTCCCCGAAGCCTGACCCTCACCCGTCCCCTAATCCCAACCCGTACGCTGACACTAACCCGCGCCCTCACACGTACGCTCCCCCTAAAGCGTTGTTTTGCCCTCACCTGGCCCCTAAACCGTGCCTGTCCCATAACCCTAAACCTAGCCCGAACCCTAACCCTAACCCTTCCCCGAAGCCTGACCCTCACCCGTCCCCTAATCCCAACCCGTACGCTGACACTAACCCACGCCCCCACACGTACGCTCCCCTTAAAGCGTTGTCGTGCCCTCACCTGGACCCTCAACCGTCCCCGTCCCCTAACCCTAACCCTAGCCCGAACCCTAACCCTAACCATTCCCCGAAGCCTGACCCTCACCCATCCCCTAATCCTAACCCGTACGCTGACACTAACCCGTGCCCTCACACGTACGCTCCCCCTAACGCGTTGTCGTGCTCTCACGTGGACCCTAAACCGTCCCCGTCCCCTAACGCTAACCCTAGTCCGAACCCTAACCCTAACCCTTCCCCGAAGCCTGACCCTCACCCGTCCCCTAATCCTAACCCGTACGCTGACACTAACCCGCGCCCTCACACGTACGCTCCCCCTAAAACATTGTCGTGCCCTCCCCTGGACCCTAAACCGTCCCCATCCCCTAACACTAACCCTAGCCCTAACCCTAACCCTAACCCTTCCCCGAAGCCAGACCCTCACCCGTCCCCTAATCCTAACCCGTACGCTGACACTAACCCGCGCCCTCACACGTACGCTCCCCCTAAAATGTTGTCGTGCCCTCACCTGGACCCTAAACCGTCCCAGTCCCCTAACCCTAACCCTAGCCCGAACCCTAACCCTAACACTTCCCCGAAGCCTGACCCTCACCCGTCCCCTAATCCTAACCCGTACGCTGACACTAACCCGCGCCCACACACGTACCCTCCCCCTAAAACGTTGTCGTGCCTTCACCTGGACCCTAAACCGTCCCCGTCCCCTAACCCTAACCCTAGCCCGAACCCTAACCCTAACACTTCCCCGAAGCCTGACCCTCACCCGTCCCCTAATCCCAACCCGTACGCTGACACTAACCCGCGCCCTCACACGTACACTCCCCCTAAAGCGTTGTTTTGCCCTCACCTGGCCCCTAAACCGTGCCCGTCCCGTAACCCTAAACCTAGCCCGAACCCTAACCCTAACACTTCCCCGAAGCCTGACCCTCACCCGTCCCCTAATCCTAACCCGTACGCTGACACTAACCCGCGCCCTCACACGTACGCTCCCCGTAAAGCGTTGTCGTGCCCTCACCTGGACCCTAAACCTTCCCCGTCCCCTAACCCTAACCCTAGCCCGAACCGTAACCCTAACACTTCCCCGAAGCCTGACCCTCACCCGTCCCCTAATCCTAACCCGTACGCTGACACTAACTCGCGCCCTCACACGTACGCTCCCCCTAAAGCGTTGTCGTGCCCTCACCTGGACCCTAAACCGTCCCCGTCCCCTAACCCTAACCCTAGCCCGAACCCTAACCCTAACTCTTCCCGGAAGCCTGACCCTCACTCTTCCTCTAATCCTAACCCGTACGCTGACACTAACCCGCGCCCTCACACGTACGCTCCCCCTAAAGCGTTGTCGTGCCCTCACCTGGACCCTAAACCGTCCCCGTCCCCTAACCCTAAGCCTAGACCGAACCCTAACCCTAACCCTTCCCCGAAGCCTGACCCTCATCCGTCCCCTAATCCTAACCCGTACGCTGACACTAACCCACGCCCTCACACGTACGCTCCCCCTAAAGCGTTGTCGTACCCTCATCTGAACCCTAAACCCTCCCCGTCCCCTAACCCTAACCCTAGCCCGAACCCTAACCCTAACCCTTCCCCGAAGCCTGACCCTCACCCTTCCCCTAATCCTAACCCGTACGCTGACACTAACCCGCGCCCTCACACCGACGCTCCCCCTAAAGCGTTGCCGTACCCTCACCTGGACCCTAAACCGTCCCCGTCCCCTAACCCTAACCCTAGCCCGAACCCTAACCCTAACCCTTCCCCGAAGCCTGACCCTCACCCGTCCCCTAATCCTTACCCGTACGCTGACAGTAACCCACGCCCTCCCACGTACGCTCCCCCTAAAGCGTTGTCGTGCCCTCACCTGGACCCTAAACCGTCCCCGTCCCCTAACCCTAACCCTAGCCCGAACCCTAACCCTAACACTTCCCCGAAGCCTGACCCTCACCCGTCCCCTCATCCTAAACCGTACGCTGACAGTAACCCGTGCCCTCACACGTACGCTCCCCCTAAAGCGTTGTCGTGCCCTCACCTGGACCCTTAACAGTCCCCGTCCCCTAACCCTAACCCTAGTTAGAACCCTAACCCTAAACCTTCCCCTAACCCTGACCCTCACACGTCCCCTAATCCTAACCCGTACCCTGACACTAAACCGCGCCCTCACACGTACGCTCCCCCTAAAGCGTTGTCATGCCCTCACCTGGACCCTAAACTGTCCCCGTCCCCTAACCCTAAGCCTAGACCGAACCCTAACCCTAACCCTTCCCCGAAGCCTGACCCTCACCCGTCCCCTAATCCTAACCCGTACGCTGACACTAACCCACGCCCTCACACGTACGCTCCCCCTAAAGCGTTGTCGTGCCCTCACCTGGACCCTAAACCGTCCCCATCCCCTAACCCTAACCCTAGCCCGAACCCTAACCCTAACCCTTCCCCGAAGCCTGACCCTCACCCGTCCCCTAATCCCAACCCGTACGCTGACTCTAACCCGCGCCCTCACACGTACGCTCCCCCTAAAGCGTTGTCGTGCCCTCACCTGGACCCTAAACCGTCCCCATCCCCTAACCCTAACCCTAGCCCGAACCCTAACCCTAACCCTTCCCCGAAGCCTGACCCTCACCCGTCCCCTAATCCTAACCCGTACGCTGACACTAACCCGCGCCCTCACACGAACGCTCCCACTAAAGCGTTGTCGTACCCTCACCTGGACCCTAAACCGTCCCCGTCCCCTAAGCCTAACGCTAGCCCGAACCCTAACCCTAACCCTTCCCCGAAGCCTGACCCTCACCCGTCCCCTAATCCCAACCCGTACGCTGACACTAACCCGCGCCCTCACACGTACACTCCCCCTAAAGCGTTGTTTTGCCCTCACCTGGCCCCTAAACCGTGCCCGTCCCGTAACCCTAAACCTAGCCCGAACCCTAACCCTAACACTTCCCCGAAGCCTGACCCTCACCCGTCCCCTAATCCTAAACCATACGCTGTCACTATCCCGCGCCCTCACACGTACGCTCCCCCTAAAGTGTTGTCGTACCCTCACCTGGACCCTAAACCGTCCCCGTCCCCTAAGCCTAACCCTAGCCCGAACCCTAACCCTAACCCTTCCCCGAAGCCTGACCGTCACCCGTCCCCTAATCCCAACCCGTACGCTGACACTAACCCGCGCCCTCACACGTACGCTCCCCCTAAAGCGTTGTTTTGCCCTCACCTGGTCCCTAAACCGTGCCCGTCCCGTAACCCTAAACCTAGCCCGAACCCTAACCCTAACACTTCCCCGAAGCCTGACCCTCACCCGTCCCCTAATCCCAACCCGTACGCTGACACTAACCCACGCCCCCACACGTACGCTCCCCCTAAAGCGTTGTCGTGCCCTCACCTGGACCCTCAACCGTCCCCGTCCCCTATCCCTAACCATAGCCCGAACCCTAACCCTAACCCTTCCCCGAAGCCTGACCCTCACACGTCCCCTAATCCTAACCCGTACGCTGACACTAACCCGCGCCCTCACACGTACGCTCCCCGTAAAGCGTTGTCGTGCCCTCACCTGGACCCTAAACCTTCCCCGTCCCCTAACCCTAACCCTAGCCCGAACCGTAACCCTAACACTTCCCCGAAGCCTGACCCTCACCCGTCCCCTAATCCTAACCCGTACGCTGACACTAACTCGCGCCCTCACACGTACGCTCCCCCTAAAGCGTTGTCGTGCCCTCACCTGGACCCTAAACCGTCCCCGTCCCCTAACCCTAACCCTAGCCCGAACCCTAACCCTAACTCTTCCCGGAAGCCTGACCCTCACTCTTCCTCTAATCCTAACCCGTACGCTGACACTAACCCGCGCCCTCACACGTACGCTCCCCCTAAAGCGTTGTCGTGCCCTCACCTGGACCCTAAACCGTCCCCGTCCCCTAACCCTAAGCCTAGACCGAACCCTAACCCTAACCCTTCCCCGAAGCCTGACCCTCATCCGTCCCCTAATCCTAACCCGTACGCTGACACTAACCCACGCCCTCACACGTACGCTCCCCCTAAAGCGTTGTCGTACCCTCATCTGAACCCTAAACCCTCCCCGTCCCCTAACCCTAACCCTAGCCCGAACCCTAACCCTAACCCTTCCCCGAAGCCTGACCCTCACCCTTCCCCTAATCCTAACCCGTACGCTGACACTAACCCGCGCCCTCACACCGACGCTCCCCCTAAAGCGTTGCCGTACCCTCACCTGGACCCTAAACCGTCCCCGTCCCCTAACCCTAACCCTAGCCCGAACCCTAACCCTAACCCTTCCCCGAAGCCTGACCCTCACCCGTCCCCTAATCCTTACCCGTACGCTGACAGTAACCCACGCCCTCCCACGTACGCTCCCCCTAAAGCGTTGTCGTGCCCTCACCTGGACCCTAAACCGTCCCCGTCCCCTAACCCTAACCCTAGCCCGAACCCTAACCCTAACACTTCCCCGAAGCCTGACCCTCACCCGTCCCCTCATCCTAAACCGTACGCTGACAGTAACCCGTGCCCTCACACGTACGCTCCCCCTAAAGCGTTGTCGTGCCCTCACCTGGACCCTTAACAGTCCCCGTCCCCTAACCCTAACCCTAGTTAGAACCCTAACCCTAAACCTTCCCCTAACCCTGACCCTCACACGTCCCCTAATCCTAACCCGTACCCTGACACTAAACCGCGCCCTCACACGTACGCTCCCCCTAAAGCGTTGTCATGCCCTCACCTGGACCCTAAACTGTCCCCGTCCCCTAACCCTAAGCCTAGACCGAACCCTAACCCTAACCCTTCCCCGAAGCCTGACCCTCACCCGTCCCCTAATCCTAACCCGTACGCTGACACTAACCCACGCCCTCACACGTACGCTCCCCCTAAAGCGTTGTCGTGCCCTCACCTGGACCCTAAACCGTCCCCATCCCCTAACCCTAACCCTAGCCCGAACCCTAACCCTAACCCTTCCCCGAAGCCTGACCCTCACCCGTCCCCTAATCCTAACCCGTACGGTGACACTAACCCGCGCCCTCACACGTACGCTCCCCCTAAAACATTGTCGTGCCCTCACCTGGACCCTAAACCGTCCCCGTCCCTTAACCCAAACCCTAGCCCTAACCGTAACCCTAACCCTTCCCCGAAGCCTGACACTCCCCCGTCCCCTAATCTTAACCCGTACGCTGACACTAACCCGCGCCCTCACACGTACGCTCCCCCTAAAGCGTTGTCGTGCCCTCACCTGGACCCTAAACCGTCCCCGTCCCCTAAACCTAACCCTAGCCCGAACCCTAACCCTAACCCTTCCCCGAAGCCTGACCCTCACCCGTCCCCTAATCCTAACCCGTACGCTGACACTAACCCGCGCCCTCACACGTACGCTCCCCCGAAAGCGTTGTCGTGCCCTCACCTGGACCCTAAACCGTCCCCGTCCCCTAACCCTAACCCTAGCCCGAACCCTAACCCTAACCGTTCCCCGAAGCCTGACTCTCACCCGTCCCCTAATCCTAAACCGTACGCTGACACTAACCCACGCCCTCACACGTACGCTCCCCCTAAAGCGTTGTCGTGCCCTCACCTGGACCCTAAACCGTCCCCGTCCGCTAACCCTAACCCTAGCCCGAACCCTAACCCTAACCCTTCCCCGAAGCCTGACCCTCACCCGTCCCCTAATCCTAACCCGTACGCTGACACTAACCCGCGCCCTCACACGTACGCTCCCCCTAAAGCGTTGTCGTGCCCTCACCTGGACCCTAAACCGTCCCCGTCCCCTCACCCTAAGCCTAGACCGAACCCTAACCCTAACCCTTCCCCGAAGCCTGACCCTCACCCGTCCCCTAATCCCAACCCGTACGCTGACACTAACCCGCGCCCTCACACGTACGCTCCCCCTAAAGCGTTGTTTTGCCCTCACCTGGCCCCTAAACCGTGCCTGTCCCATAACCCTAAACCTAGCCCGAACCCTAACCCTAACCCTTCCCCGAAGCCTGACCCTCACCCGTCCCCTAATCCCAACCCGTACGCTGACACTAACCCACGCCCCCACACGTACGCTCCCCTTAAAGCGTTGTCGTGCCCTCACCTGGACCCTCAACCGTCCCCGTCCCCTAACCCTAACCCTAGCCCGAACCCTAACCCTAACCATTCCCCGAAGCCTGACCCTCACCCATCCCCTAATCCTAACCCGTACGCTGACACTAACCCGTGCCCTCACACGTACGCTCCCCCTAACGCGTTGTCGTGCTCTCACGTGGACCCTAAACCGTCCCCGTCCCCTAACGCTAACCCTAGTCCGAACCCTAACCCTAACCCTTCCCCGAAGCCTGACCCTCACCCGTCCCCTAATCCTAACCCGTACGCTGACACTAACCCGCGCCCTCACACGTACGCTCCCCCTAAAACATTGTCGTGCCCTCCCCTGGACCCTAAACCGTCCCCATCCCCTAACACTAACCCTAGCCCTAACCCTAACCCTAACCCTTCCCCGAAGCCAGACCCTCACCCGTCCCCTAATCCTAACCCGTACGCTGACACTAACCCGCGCCCTCACACGTACGCTCCCCCTAAAATGTTGTCGTGCCCTCACCTGGACCCTAAACCGTCCCAGTCCCCTAACCCTAACCCTAGCCCGAACCCTAACCCTAACACTTCCCCGAAGCCTGACCCTCACCCGTCCCCTAATCCTAACCCGTACGCTGACACTAACCCGCGCCCACACACGTACCCTCCCCCTAAAACGTTGTCGTGCCTTCACCTGGACCCTAAACCGTCCCCGTCCCCTAACCCTAACCCTAGCCCGAACCCTAACCCTAACACTTCCCCGAAGCCTGACCCTCACCCGTCCCCTAATCCCAACCCGTACGCTGACACTAACCCGCGCCCTCACACGTACACTCCCCCTAAAGCGTTGTTTTGCCCTCACCTGGCCCCTAAACCGTGCCCGTCCCGTAACCCTAAACCTAGCCCGAACCCTAACCCTAACACTTCCCCGAAGCCTGACCCTCACCCGTCCCCTAATCCTAACCCGTACGCTGACACTAACCCGCGCCCTCACACGTACGCTCCCCGTAAAGCGTTGTCGTGCCCTCACCTGGACCCTAAACCTTCCCCGTCCCCTAACCCTAACCCTAGCCCGAACCGTAACCCTAACACTTCCCCGAAGCCTGACCCTCACCCGTCCCCTAATCCTAACCCGTACGCTGACACTAACTCGCGCCCTCACACGTACGCTCCCCCTAAAGCGTTGTCGTGCCCTCACCTGGACCCTAAACCGTCCCCGTCCCCTAACCCTAACCCTAGCCCGAACCCTAACCCTAACTCTTCCCGGAAGCCTGACCCTCACTCTTCCTCTAATCCTAACCCGTACGCTGACACTAACCCGCGCCCTCACACGTACGCTCCCCCTAAAGCGTTGTCGTGCCCTCACCTGGACCCTAAACCGTCCCCGTCCCCTAACCCTAAGCCTAGACCGAACCCTAACCCTAACCCTTCCCCGAAGCCTGACCCTCATCCGTCCCCTAATCCTAACCCGTACGCTGACACTAACCCACGCCCTCACACGTACGCTCCCCCTAAAGCGTTGTCGTACCCTCATCTGAACCCTAAACCCTCCCCGTCCCCTAACCCTAACCCTAGCCCGAACCCTAACCCTAACCCTTCCCCGAAGCCTGACCCTCACCCTTCCCCTAATCCTAACCCGTACGCTGACACTAACCCGCGCCCTCACACCGACGCTCCCCCTAAAGCGTTGCCGTACCCTCACCTGGACCCTAAACCGTCCCCGTCCCCTAACCCTAACCCTAGCCCGAACCCTAACCCTAACCCTTCCCCGAAGCCTGACCCTCACCCGTCCCCTAATCCTTACCCGTACGCTGACAGTAACCCACGCCCTCCCACGTACGCTCCCCCTAAAGCGTTGTCGTGCCCTCACCTGGACCCTAAACCGTCCCCGTCCCCTAACCCTAACCCTAGCCCGAACCCTAACCCTAACACTTCCCCGAAGCCTGACCCTCACCCGTCCCCTCATCCTAAACCGTACGCTGACAGTAACCCGTGCCCTCACACGTACGCTCCCCCTAAAGCGTTGTCGTGCCCTCACCTGGACCCTTAACAGTCCCCGTCCCCTAACCCTAACCCTAGTTAGAACCCTAACCCTAAACCTTCCCCTAACCCTGACCCTCACACGTCCCCTAATCCTAACCCGTACCCTGACACTAAACCGCGCCCTCACACGTACGCTCCCCCTAAAGCGTTGTCATGCCCTCACCTGGACCCTAAACTGTCCCCGTCCCCTAACCCTAAGCCTAGACCGAACCCTAACCCTAACCCTTCCCCGAAGCCTGACCCTCACCCGTCCCCTAATCCTAACCCGTACGCTGACACTAACCCACGCCCTCACACGTACGCTCCCCCTAAAGCGTTGTCGTGCCCTCACCTGGACCCTAAACCGTCCCCATCCCCTAACCCTAACCCTAGCCCGAACCCTAACCCTAACCCTTCCCCGAAGCCTGACCCTCACCCGTCCCCTAATCCCAACCCGTACGCTGACTCTAACCCGCGCCCTCACACGTACGCTCCCCCTAAAGCGTTGTCGTGCCCTCACCTGGACCCTAAACCGTCCCCATCCCCTAACCCTAACCCTAGCCCGAACCCTAACCCTAACCCTTCCCCGAAGCCTGACCCTCACCCGTCCCCTAATCCTAACCCGTACGCTGACACTAACCCGCGCCCTCACACGAACGCTCCCACTAAAGCGTTGTCGTACCCTCACCTGGACCCTAAACCGTCCCCGTCCCCTAAGCCTAACGCTAGCCCGAACCCTAACCCTAACCCTTCCCCGAAGCCTGACCCTCACCCGTCCCCTAATCCCAACCCGTACGCTGACACTAACCCGCGCCCTCACACGTACACTCCCCCTAAAGCGTTGTTTTGCCCTCACCTGGCCCCTAAACCGTGCCCGTCCCGTAACCCTAAACCTAGCCCGAACCCTAACCCTAACACTTCCCCGAAGCCTGACCCTCACCCGTCCCCTAATCCTAAACCATACGCTGTCACTATCCCGCGCCCTCACACGTACGCTCCCCCTAAAGTGTTGTCGTACCCTCACCTGGACCCTAAACCGTCCCCGTCCCCTAAGCCTAACCCTAGCCCGAACCCTAACCCTAACCCTTCCCCGAAGCCTGACCGTCACCCGTCCCCTAATCCCAACCCGTACGCTGACACTAACCCGCGCCCTCACACGTACGCTCCCCCTAAAGCGTTGTTTTGCCCTCACCTGGTCCCTAAACCGTGCCCGTCCCGTAACCCTAAACCTAGCCCGAACCCTAACCCTAACACTTCCCCGAAGCCTGACCCTCACCCGTCCCCTAATCCCAACCCGTACGCTGACACTAACCCACGCCCCCACACGTACGCTCCCCCTAAAGCGTTGTCGTGCCCTCACCTGGACCCTCAACCGTCCCCGTCCCCTATCCCTAACCATAGCCCGAACCCTAACCCTAACCCTTCCCCGAAGCCTGACCCTCACACGTCCCCTAATCCTAACCCGTACGCTGACACTAACCCGCGCCCTCACACGTACGCTCCCCGTAAAGCGTTGTCGTGCCCTCACCTGGACCCTAAACCTTCCCCGTCCCCTAACCCTAACCCTAGCCCGAACCGTAACCCTAACACTTCCCCGAAGCCTGACCCTCACCCGTCCCCTAATCCTAACCCGTACGCTGACACTAACTCGCGCCCTCACACGTACGCTCCCCCTAAAGCGTTGTCGTGCCCTCACCTGGACCCTAAACCGTCCCCGTCCCCTAACCCTAACCCTAGCCCGAACCCTAACCCTAACTCTTCCCGGAAGCCTGACCCTCACTCTTCCTCTAATCCTAACCCGTACGCTGACACTAACCCGCGCCCTCACACGTACGCTCCCCCTAAAGCGTTGTCGTGCCCTCACCTGGACCCTAAACCGTCCCCGTCCCCTAACCCTAAGCCTAGACCGAACCCTAACCCTAACCCTTCCCCGAAGCCTGACCCTCATCCGTCCCCTAATCCTAACCCGTACGCTGACACTAACCCACGCCCTCACACGTACGCTCCCCCTAAAGCGTTGTCGTACCCTCATCTGAACCCTAAACCCTCCCCGTCCCCTAACCCTAACCCTAGCCCGAACCCTAACCCTAACCCTTCCCCGAAGCCTGACCCTCACCCTTCCCCTAATCCTAACCCGTACGCTGACACTAACCCGCGCCCTCACACCGACGCTCCCCCTAAAGCGTTGCCGTACCCTCACCTGGACCCTAAACCGTCCCCGTCCCCTAACCCTAACCCTAGCCCGAACCCTAACCCTAACCCTTCCCCGAAGCCTGACCCTCACCCGTCCCCTAATCCTTACCCGTACGCTGACAGTAACCCACGCCCTCCCACGTACGCTCCCCCTAAAGCGTTGTCGTGCCCTCACCTGGACCCTAAACCGTCCCCGTCCCCTAACCCTAACCCTAGCCCGAACCCTAACCCTAACACTTCCCCGAAGCCTGACCCTCACCCGTCCCCTCATCCTAAACCGTACGCTGACAGTAACCCGTGCCCTCACACGTACGCTCCCCCTAAAGCGTTGTCGTGCCCTCACCTGGACCCTTAACAGTCCCCGTCCCCTAACCCTAACCCTAGTTAGAACCCTAACCCTAAACCTTCCCCTAACCCTGACCCTCACACGTCCCCTAATCCTAACCCGTACCCTGACACTAAACCGCGCCCTCACACGTACGCTCCCCCTAAAGCGTTGTCATGCCCTCACCTGGACCCTAAACTGTCCCCGTCCCCTAACCCTAAGCCTAGACCGAACCCTAACCCTAACCCTTCCCCGAAGCCTGACCCTCACCCGTCCCCTAATCCTAACCCGTACGCTGACACTAACCCACGCCCTCACACGTACGCTCCCCCTAAAGCGTTGTCGTGCCCTCACCTGGACCCTAAACCGTCCCCATCCCCTAACCCTAACCCTAGCCCGAACCCTAACCCTAACCCTTCCCCGAAGCCTGACCCTCACCCGTCCCCTAATCCTAACCCGTACGGTGACACTAACCCGCGCCCTCACACGTACGCTCCCCCTAAAACATTGTCGTGCCCTCACCTGGACCCTAAACCGTCCCCGTCCCTTAACCCAAACCCTAGCCCTAACCGTAACCCTAACCCTTCCCCGAAGCCTGACACTCCCCCGTCCCCTAATCTTAACCCGTACGCTGACACTAACCCGCGCCCTCACACGTACGCTCCCCCTAAAGCGTTGTCGTGCCCTCACCTGGACCCTAAACCGTCCCCGTCCCCTAAACCTAACCCTAGCCCGAACCCTAACCCTAACCCTTCCCCGAAGCCTGACCCTCACCCGTCCCCTAATCCTAACCCGTACGCTGACACTAACCCGCGCCCTCACACGTACGCTCCCCCGAAAGCGTTGTCGTGCCCTCACCTGGACCCTAAACCGTCCCCGTCCCCTAACCCTAACCCTAGCCCGAACCCTAACCCTAACCGTTCCCCGAAGCCTGACTCTCACCCGTCCCCTAATCCTAAACCGTACGCTGACACTAACCCACGCCCTCACACGTACGCTCCCCCTAAAGCGTTGTCGTGCCCTCACCTGGACCCTAAACCGTCCCCGTCCGCTAACCCTAACCCTAGCCCGAACCCTAACCCTAACCCTTCCCCGAAGCCTGACCCTCACCCGTCCCCTAATCCTAACCCGTACGCTGACACTAACCCGCGCCCTCACACGTACGCTCCCCCTAAAGCGTTGTCGTGCCCTCACCTGGACCCTAAACCGTCCCCGTCCCCTCACCCTAAGCCTAGACCGAACCCTAACCCTAATCCTTCCCCGAAGCCTGACCCTCACCCATCCCCTAATCCTAACCCGTACGCTGACACTAACCCACGCCCTCACACGTACGCTCCCCCTAAAGCGTTGTCGTACCCTCACCTGAACCCTAAACCCTCCCCGTCCCCTAACCCTAACCCTAGCCCGAACCCTAACCCTAACCCTTCCCCGAAGCCTGACCCTCACCAGTCCCCTAATCCTAACCCGTACGCTGACACTAACCCGCGACCTCACACGTACGCTCCCCCGAAAGCATTGTCGTGCCCTCACCTGGACCCTAAACCGTCCCCGTCCCCTAACCCTAACCCTAGCCCGAAACCTAAACCTAACCCTTCCCCGAAGCCTGACCCTCACCCGTCCCCTAATCCTAACTCGTACGCTGACACTAACACGCGCCCTCACACGTACGCTCCCCCTAAAGCGTTGTCGTGCCCTCACCTGGACCCTAAACCGTCCCCGTCCCCTAACCCTAACCCTAGCCCGAACCCTAACCCTAACCCTTCCCCGAAGCCTGACCCTCACCCGTCCCCTAATCCTAACCCGTACGCTGACACTAACCCGCGCCCTCACACGTACGCTCCCCCTAAAGCGTTGTCGTGCCCTCACCTGGACCCTAAACCGTCCCCGTCCCCTAAACCTAACCCTAGCCCGAACCCTAACCCTAACCCTTCCCCGAAGCCTGACCCTCACCCGTCCCCTAATCCTAACCCGTACGCTGACACTAACCCGCGCCCTCACACGTACGCTCCCCCTAAAGCGTTGTCGTGCCCTCACCTGGACCCTAAACCGTCCCCATCCCCTAACCCTAACCCTAGCCCTAACCGTAACCCTAACTCTTCCCCGAAGCCTGACCCTCACACGTCCCCTAATCCTAACCCGTACGCTGACACTAACCCGCGCCCTCACACATACGCTCCCCCTAAAGCGTTGTCGTGCCCTCACCTGGACCCTAAACCTTCCCCGTCCCCTAACCCTAACCCTAGCCCGAACCGTAACCCTAACCCTTCCCCGAAGCCTGACCCTCACCCGTCCCCTAATCCTAACCCGTACGCTGACACTAACCCGCGCCCTCACACGTACGCTCCCCCTAAAGTGTTGTCGTGCCCTCACCTGGACCCTAAACCGTCCCCATCCCCTAACCCTAACCCTAGCCCGAACCCTAACCCTAACCCTTCCCCGAAGCCTGACCCTCACCCGTCCACTAATCTTAACCCGTACGCTGACACTAACCCGCGCCCTCACACCTACGCTCCCCCTAAAGCGTTGTCGTACCCTCACCTGGACCCTAAACCGTCCCCGTCCCCTAACCCTAAGCCTAGTACGAACCCTAACCTTAACCCTTCCCCGAAGCCTGACCCTCACACGTGCCCTAATCCTAAACCGTACGCTGACACTCTCCCGTGCCCTCACACGTACGCTCCCCCTAAAGCGTTGTCGTACCCTCACTTGGACCCTAAAACGTCCCCGTCCCCTAACTCGAACCTTAGCCCGAACCCTAACCCTAACCCTTCCCCGAAGCCTGACCCTCACCCGTCCCCTAATCCCAACCCGTACGCTGACACTAACCCGCGCCCTCACACGTACGCTCCCCCTGAAGCGTTGTCGTGCCCTCACCTGGACCCTAAACCGTCCCCGTCCCCTAACCCTAACCCTAGCCCGAACCCTAACCATAACCCTTCCCCGAAGCCTGACCCTCACCCTAATCCTAACCCGTACGCTGACACTAACCCGCGCCGTCACACGTACGCTCCCCCTAAAGCGTTGTCGTGCCCTCACCTGGACCCTAAACCGTCCGCGTCCCTTAACCCTAAGCCTAGCCCGAACCCTAACCGTAACCCTTCCCCGAAGCCTGACCCTCACCCGTCCCCTAATCATAACCCGTACGCTGACACTAACCCGCGCCCTCACACGTACGCTCCCCCTAAAGCGTTGTCGTATCCTCACCTGGACCCTAAACCGTCCCAGTCCCCTAACCCTAACCCTAGCCCGAACCCTATCCCTAACCCTTCCACGAAGCCTCACCCTCACCCTTCCCCTAATCCTAACCCGTACGCTGACACTAACCCGCGCCCTCACACGTACGCTCCCCCTAAAGCGTTGTCGTGCCCTCACCTGGACCCTAAACCGTCCCCGTCCCCTAACCCTAACCCTAGCCCGAACCCTAACCCTCACACTTCCCCGAAGCCTGACCCTCACCCGTCCCTTAATCCTAACCCGTACGCTGACACTAACCCGTGCCCGCACACGTACGCTCCCCCTAAAGCGTTGTCGTGCCCTGACCTGGACCCTAAACCGTCCCCGTCCCCTAACCCTAACCCTAGACGAACCGTAACCCTAACCCTTCCCCGAAGTCTGACCCTCAACCGTCCCCTAATCCTAACCCGTACGCTGACACTAACCCACGCCCTCACACGTACGCTCCCCCTAAAGCGTTGTCGTACCCTCACTTGGACCCTAAACCGTCCCCATCCCCTAACCCGAAGCCAAGCCCGAACCCTAACCCTAACCCTTCCCCGAAGCCTGACCCTCACCCGTCCCCTAATTCTAAACCATACGCTGTCACTATCCCGCGCCCTCACACGTACGCTCCCCCTAAAGTGTTGTCGTACCCTCACCTGGACCCTAAACCGTCCCCGTCCCCTAAGCCTAACCCTAGCCCGAACCCTAACCCTAACACTTCCCCGAAGCCTGACCCTCACCCGTCCCCTAATCCCAACCCGTACGCTGACACTAACCCGCGCCCTCACACGTACGCTCCCCCTAAAGCGTTGTTTTGCCCTCACCTGGCCCCTAAACCGTGCCCGTCCCGTAACCCTAAACCTAGCCCGAACCCTAACCCTAACCCTTCCCCGAAGCCTGACACTCACCCGTCCCCTAATCCCAACCCGTACGCTGACACTAACCCACGCCCCCACACGTACGCTCCCCCTAAAGCGTTGTCGTGCCCTCACCTGGACCCTCAACCGTCCCCGTCCCCTATCCCTAACCATAGCCCGAACCCTAACCCTAACCATTCCCCGAAGCCTGACCCTCACCCATCCCCTAATCCTAACCCGTACGCTGACACTAACCCGTGCCCTCACACATACGCTCCCCCTAACGCGTTGTCGTGCTCTCACGTGGACCCTAAACCGTCCCCGTCCCCTAACGCTAACCCTAGCCCGAACCCTAACCCTAACCCTTCCCCGAAGCCTGACCCTCACCCGTCCCCTAATCCTAACCCGTACGCTGACACTAACCCGCGCCCTCACACGTACGCTCCCCCTAAAACGTTGTCGTGCCCTCCCCTGGACCCTAAACCGTCCCCATCCCCTAACACTAACCCTAGCCCTAACCCTAACCCTAACCCTTCCCCGTAGCCTGACCCTCACCCGTCCCCTAATCCTAACCCGTACGCTGACACTAACCCGCGCCCTCACACGTACGCTCCCCCTAAAATGTTGTCGTGCCCTCACCTGGACCCTAAACCGTCCCAGTCCCCTAACCCTAACCCTAGCCCGAACCCTAACCCTAACCCTTCCCCGAAGCCTGACCCTCACCCGTCCCCTAATCCTAACCCGTACGCTGACACTAACCCGCGCCCTCACACGTACCCTCCCCCTAAAACGTTGTCGTGCCTTCACCTGGACCCTAAACCGTCCCCGTCCCCTAACCCTAACCCTAGCCCGAACCCTAACCCTAACCCTTCCCCGAAGCCTGACCCTCACCCGTCCCCTAATCCCAACCCGTACGCTGACTCTAACCCGCGCCCTCACACGTACGCTCCCCCTAAAGCGTTGTCGTGCCCTCACCTGGACCCTAAACCGTCCCCATCCCCTAACCCTAACCCTAGCCCGAACCCTAACCCTAACCCTTCCCCGAAGCCTGACCCTCACCCGTCCCCTAATCCTAACCCGTACGCTGACACTAACCCGCGCCCTCACACGTACGCTCCCACTAAAGCGTTGTCGTACCCTCACCTGGACCCTAAACCGTCCCCGTCCCCTAAGCCTAACGCTAGCCCGAAACCTAACCCTAACCCTTCCCCGAAGCCTGACCCTCACCCGTCCCCTAATCCCAACCCGTACGCTGACACTAACCCACGCACTCACACGTACGCTCCCCCTAAAATGTTGTCGTGCCCTCACCTGGACCCTAAACCGTCCCCGTCGCCTAACCCTAACCCTAGCCCGAACCCTAACCCTAACCCTTCCCCGAAGCCTGACCCTCACCCGTCCCCTAATCCTAACCCGTACGCTGACACTAACCCGCGCCCTCACACGTACCCTCCCCCTAAAACGTTGTCGTGCCTTCACCTGGACCCTAAACCGTCCCCGTCGCCTAACCCTAACCCTAGCCCGAACCCTAACCCTAACCCTTCCCAGAAGCCTGACCCTCACCCGTCCCCTAATCCCAACCCGTACGCTGACACTAACCCGCGCCCTCACACGTACGCTCCCCCTAAAGCGTTGTCGTGCCCTCACCTGGACCCTAAACCGTCCCCATCCCCTAACCCTAACCCTAGCCCGAACCCTAACCCTAACCCTTCCCCGAAGCCTGACCCTCACCCGTCCCCTAATCCTAACCCGTACGCTGACACTAACCCGCGCCCTCACACGTACGCTCCCACTAAAGCGTTGTCGTACCCTCACCTGGACCCTAAACCGTCCCCGTCCCCTAAGCCTAACGCTAGCCCGAACCCTAACCCTAACCCTTCCCCGAAGCCTGACCCTCACCCGTCCCCTAATCCCAACCCGTACGCTGACACTAACCCGCGCCCTCACACGTACGCTCCCCCTAAAGCGTTGTTTTGCCCTCACCTGGCCCCTAAACCGTGCCCGTCCCGTAACCCTAAACCTAGCCCGAACCCTAACCCTAACACTTCCCCGAAGCCTGACCCTCACCCGTCCCCTAATCCCAACCCGTACGCTGACACTAACCCACGCCCCCACACGTACGCTCCCCCTAAAGCGTTGTCGTGCCCTCACCTGGACCCTCAACCGTCCCCGTCCCCTAACCCTAACCATAGCCCGAACCCTAACC
This sequence comes from Grampus griseus, assembly GCF_964374135.1. Taxonomy (NCBI): domain Eukaryota; kingdom Metazoa; phylum Chordata; class Mammalia; order Artiodactyla; family Delphinidae; genus Grampus; species Grampus griseus. The sequence goes on along the minus strand of NW_028133095.1, from coordinate 78,330 downwards.
CTAACCATTCCCCGAAGCCTGACCCTCACCGATCCCCTAATCCTAACCCGTACGCTGACACTAACCCGTGCCCTCACACGTACGCTCCCCCTAAAGCGTTGTCGTGCCCTCACGTGGACCCTAACCCGTCTCCGTCCCCTAACGCTAACCCTAGCCCGAACCCTAACCCTAACACTTCCCCGAAGCCTGACCCTCACCCATCCCCTAATCCTAACCCGTACGCTGACACTAACACGCGACCTCACATGTACGCTCCCCCTAAAGCATTGTCGTACCCTCACCTGGACCCTAATCCGTCCCCGTCCTCTAACCCTAACCCTAGCCCGAACCCTAACCCTAAACCTTCCCCGAAGCCTGACCCTCACCCGTCCCCTAATCCTAACCCGTACGCTGACACTAACCCGCGCCCTCACACGTACGCTCCCCCTAAAATGTTGTCGTGCCCTCACCTGGACCCTAAACCGTCCCCGTCCCCTAACCCTAACCCTAGCCCGAACCCTAACCCTAACCCTTCCCCGAAGCCTGACCCTCACCCGTCCCCTAATCCTAACCCGTACGCTGACACTAACCCGCGCCCTCACACGTACCCTCCCCCTAAAACGTTGTCGTGCCTTCACCTGGACCCTAAACCGTCCCCGTCGCCTAACCCTAACCCTAGCCCGAACCCTAACCCTAACCCTTCCCCGAAGCCTGACCCTCACCCGTCCCCTAATCCCAACCCGTACGCTGACACTAACCCGCGCCCTCACACGTACGCTCCCCCTAAAGCGTTGTCGTGCCCTCACCTGGACCCTAAACAGTCCCCGTCCCCTAACCCTAACCCTAGCCCGAAACCTAACCCTAACCCTTCCCCGAAGCCTGACCCTCACCCGTCCCCTAATCCTAACCCGTACGCTGACACTAACCCGCACCCTCACACGTACGCTCCCCCTAAAACGTTGTCGTGCCCTCACCTGGACCCTAAACCGTCCCCGTCCCCTAACCCTAACCCTAGCCCGAACCCTAACCCTCACCCTTCCCCGAAGCCTGACCCTCACCCGTCCCCTAATCCTAACCCGTACGCTGACACTAACCCGCGCCCTCACACGTACGCTCCCTCTAAAGCGTTGTCGTACCCTCACCTGGACCCTAAACCGTCCCCATCCCCTAACCAGAAGCCTAGCCCGAACCCTAACCCTAACCCTTCCCCGAAGCCTGACCCTCACCCGTCCCCTAATCCTAACCCGTACGCTGACACTAACCCGCGCCCTCACACGTACGCTCCCCCTAAAACGTTGTCGTGCCCTCCCCTGGACCCTAAACCGTCCCCGTCCCCTAACCCTAACCCTAGCCCTAACCCTAACCCTAACCCTTCCCCGAAGCCTGACCCTCACCCGTCCCCTAATCCTAACCCGTACGCTGACACTAACCCGCGCCCTCACACGTACGCTCCCCCTAAAATGTTGTCGTGCCCTCACCTGGACCCTAAACCGTCCCCGTCCCCTAACCCTAACGCTAGCCCGAACCCTAACCCTAACCCTTCCCCGAAGCCTGACCCTCACCCGTCCCCTAATCCTAACCCGTACGCTGACAGTAAACCGCGCCCTCACACGTACCCTCCCCCTAAAACGTTGTCGTACCCTCACCTGGACCCTAAACCGTCCCCGTCCCCTAACCCTAACCCTAGCCCGAACCCTAACCCTAACCCTTCCCCGAAGCCTGACACTCACCCGTCCCCTAATCCTAACCCGTACGCTGACACTAACCCGCGCCCTCACACGTACGCTCCCCCTAAAGCGTTGTCGTACCCTCACCTGGACCCTAAACCGTCCCCGTCCCCTAACCCTAAGCCTAGCCCGAACCCTAACCCTAACCCTTCGCCGAAGCCTGACCCTCACCCGTCCCCTAATCCTAAACCGTACGCTGACACTATCCCGCGCCCTCACACGTACGCTCCCCCTAAAGTGTTGTCGTACCCTCCCCTGGACCCTAAACCGTCCCCGTCCCCTAAGCCTAACCCTAGCCCGAACCCTAACCCTAACCCTTCCCCGAAGCCTGACCCTCACCCGTCCCCTAATCCTAACCCGTACGCTGACACTAACCCGTGCCCTCACACGTACGCTCCCCCTAAAGCGTTGTCGTGCCCTCACCTGGACCCTAAACCATCCCCGTCCCCTAACCCTAACCCTAGCCCGAACCGTAACCCTAACCCTTTCCCGAAGCCTGACCCTCAACCGTCCCCTAATCCTAACCCGTACGCTGACACTAACCCGCGCCCTCACACGTACGCTCCCCCTAAAGAGTTGTCGTGCCCTCACCTGGACCCTAAACCGTCCCCGTCCCCTAACCCTAACCCTAGCCCGAACCCTAACCCTAACCCTTCCCCGAAGCCTGACCCTCACCCGTCCCCTAATCCTAACCCGTACGCTGACACTAACCCGCGCCCTCACACGTACGCTCCCACTAAATCGTTGTCGTACCCTCACCTGGACCCTAAAACGTCCCCGTCCCCGAACCCGAAGCCTAGCCCGACCCTAACCCTAACCCTTCCCCGAAGCCTGACCCTCACCCGTCCCCTAATCCTAAACCGTACGCTGTCACTATCCCGCGCCCTCACACGTACGCTCCCCCTAAAGTGTTGTCGTACCCTCACCTGGACCCTAAACCGTCCCCGTCCCCTAAGCCTAACGCTAGCCCGAACCCTAACCATAACCCTTCCCCGAAGCCTGACCCTCACCCGTCCCCTAATCCCAACCCGTACGCTGACACTAACCCGCGCCCTCACACGTACGCTCCCCCTAAAGCGTTGTTTTGCCCTCACCTGGCCCCTAAACCGTGCCCGTCCCGTAACCCTAAACCTAGCCGGAACCCTAACCCTAACACTTCCCCGAAGCCTGACCCTCACCCGTCCCCTAATCCCAACCCGTACGCTGACACTAACCCACGCCCCCACACGTACGCTCCCCCTAAAGCGTTGTCGTGCCCTCACCTGGACCCTCAACCGTCCCCGTCCCCTAACCCTAACCCTAGCCAGAACCCTAACCCTAACCATTCCCCGAAGCCTGACCCTCACCCGTCCCCTAATCCTAACCCGTACGGTGACACTAACCCGTGCCCTCACACGTACGCTCCCCCTAAAGAGTTGTCGTGCCCTCACCTGGACCCTAAACCGTCCCCGTCCCCTAACCCTAACCCTACCCCGAATCCTAACCCTAACCCTTCCCCGAAGCCTGACCCTCAACCGTCCCCTAATCCTAACCCGTACGCTGACACTAACCCGCGCCCTCACACGTACGCTCCCCCTAAAGCGTTGTCGTGCCCTCACCTGGACCCTAAACCGTCCCCATCCGCTAACCCTAACCCTAGCCCGAACCCTAACCCTAACACTTCCCCGAAGCCTGACCCTCACCCGTCCCCTAATCCTAACCCGTACGCTGACACTAACCCGCGCCCTCACACGTACGCTCCCCCTAAAGCGTTGTCGTACCCTCACCTGGACTCTAAACCGTCCCCGTCCCCTAACCCTAAGCCTAGCCCGAACCCTAACCCTAACCCTTCCCCGAAGCCTGACCCTCACCCGTCCCCTAATCCTAAACCGTACGCTGACACTATCCCGCGCCCTCACACGTACGCTCCCCCTAAAGTGTTGTCGTACCCTCCCCTGCGCCCTAAACCGTCCCCGTCCCCTAAGCCTAACCCTAGCCCGAACCCTAACCCTAACCCTTCCCCGAAGCCTGACCCTCACACGTCCCCTAATCACAACCCGTACGCTGACACTAACCCGCGCCCTCACACGTACGCTCCCCCTAAAATGTTGTCGTGCCCTCACCTGGACCCTAAACCGTCCCCGTCCCCTAACCCTAACGCTAGCCCGAACCCTAACCCTAACCCTTCCCCGAAGCCTGACCCTCACCCGTCCCCTAATCCTAACCCGTACGCTGACACTAACCCGCCCCCTCACACGTACCCTCCCCCTAAAACTTTGTCGTGCCCTCCCCTGGACCCTAAACCGTCCCCGTCCCCTAACCCTAACCCTAGCCCTAACCCTAACCCTAACCCTTCCCCGAAGCCTGACCCTCACCCGTCCCCTAATCCTAACCCGTACGCTGACACTAACCCGCGCCCTCACACGTACGCTCCCCCTAAAATGTTGTCGTGCCCTCACCTGGACCCTAAACCGTCCCCGTCCCCTAACCCTAACGCTAGCCCGAACCCTAACCCTAACCCTTCCCCGAAGCCTGACCCTCACCCGTCCCCTAATCCTAACCCGTACGCTGACAGTAAACCACGCCCTCACACGTACCCTCCCCCTAAAACGTTGTCGTACCCTCACCTGGACCCTAAACCGTCCCCGTCCCCTAACCCTAACCCTAGTCCGAACCCTAACCCTAACCCTTCCCCGAAGCCTGACACTCACCCGTCCCCTAATCCTAACGCGTACGCTGACACTAACCCGCGCCCTCACACTTACGCTCCCCCTAAAGCGTTGTCGTGCCCTCACTTGGTCCCTAAACCGTCCCCGTCCCCTAACCCTAACCCTAACCCGAACCCTAACCCTCACCCTTCCCCGAAGCCTGACCCTCACCCGTCCCCTACTCCTAACCCGTACGCTGACACTAACCCGCGCCCTCACACGTACGCTCCCCCTAAAGCGTTGTCGTGCCCTCACCTGGACCCTAAACCGTCCCCGTCCCCTAACCCTAAGCCTAGCCCGAACCCTAACCCTAACCCTTCGCCGAAGCCTGACCCTCACCCGTCCCCTAATCCTAAACCGTACGCTGACACTATCCCACGCCCTCACACGTACGCTCCCCCTAAAGTGTTGTCGTACCCTCCCCTGGACCCTAAACCGTCCCCGTCCCCTAAGCCTAACCCTAGCCGGAACCCTAACCCTAACCCTTCCCCGAAGCCTGACCCTCACCCGTCCCCTAATCCTAACCCGTACGCTGACACTAACCCGTGCCCTCACACGTACGCTCCCCCTAAAGCGTTGTCGTGCCCTCACCTGGACCCTAAACAATCCCTGTCCCCTAACCCTAACCCTAGCCCGAACCGTAACCCTAACCCTTTCCCAAAGCCTGACCCTCAACCGTCCCCTAATCCTAACCCGTACGCTGACACTAACCCGCGCCCTCACACGTACGCTCCCCCTAAAGAGTTGTCGTGCCCTCATCTGGACCCTAAACCGTCCCCGTCCCCTAACCCTAACCCTAGCCCGAACCCTAACCCTAACCCTTCCCCGAAGCCTGACCCTCACCCGTCCCCTAATCCTAACCCGTACGCTGACACTAACCCGCGCCCTCACACGTACGCTCCCCCTAAAGCGTTGTCGTACCCTCACCTGGACTCTAAACCGTCCCCGTCCCCTAACCCTAAGCCTAGCCCGAACCCTAACCCTAACCCTTCCCCGAAGCCTGACCCTCACCCGTCCCCTAATCCTAAACCGTACGCTGACACTATCCCGCGCCCTCACACGTACACTCCCCCTAAAGTGTTGTCGTACCCTCCCCTGCGCCCTAAACCGTCCCCGTCCCCTAAGCCTAACCCTAGCCCGAACCCTAACCCTAACCCTTCCCCGAAGCCTGACCCTCACCCGTCCCCTAATCACAACCCGTACGCTGACACTAACCCGCGCCCTCACACGTACGCTCCCCCTAAAATGTTGTCGTGCCCTCACCTGGACCCTAAACCGTCCCCGTCCCCTAACCCTAACGCTAGCCCGAACCCTAACCCTAACCCTTCCCCGAAGCCTGACCCTCACCCGTCCCCTAATCCTAACCCGTACGCTGACACTAACCCGCCCCCTCACACGTACCCTCCCCCTAAAACGTTGTCGTGCCCTCACCTGGACCCTAAACCGTCCCCGTCCCCTATCCCTAACCCTAGCCCGAACCCTAAACCTAACCCTTCCCCGAAGCCTGACCCTCACCCGTCCCCTAATCCTAACGCGTACGCTGACACTAACCTGCGCCCTCACATGTACGCTCCCCCTAAAGCGTTGTCGTGCCCTCACCTGGACCCTAAACCGTCCCCGTCCCCTAACCCTAACCCTAACCCGAACCCTAACCCTCACCCTTCCCCAAAGCCTGACCCTCACCCGTCCCCTAATCCTAACCCGTACGCTGACACTAACCCGCGCCCTCACACGTACGCTCCCCCTAAAGCGTTGTCATGCACTCACCTGGACCCTAAACCGTCCCCATCCCCTAACCCTAACCCTAGCCCGAACCCTAACTCTAACCCTTACCCGAAGCCTGACCCTCACCCGTCCCCTAATCCTAACCCGTACGCTGACACTAACCCGTGCCCTCACACGTACGCTCCCCCTAAAGCGTTGTCTTGCCCTCACGTGGACCCTAAACCGTCCCCGTCCCCTAACGCTAACCCTAGCCCGAACCCTAACCCTAAAACTTCCCCGAAGCCTGACCCTCACACGTCCCCTAATCCTAACCCGTACGCTGACACTAACCCGCGCCCTCACATGTACGCTCCCCCTAAAGCGTTGTCGTACCCTCACCTGGACCCTAAACCGTCCCCGTCCCCTAACCCTAACCCTAGCCCGAGCCCTAACCCTAACCCTTCCCCGAAGCCTGACCCTCACCCGTCCCGTAATCCTAACCCGTACGCTGACACTAACCCGCGCCCTCACACGTACGCTCCCCCTAAAGCGTTGTCGTACCCTCACCTGGACCCTAAACCGTCCCCGTCCCCTAACCCTAAGCCTAGCCCGAACCCTAACCCTAACCCTTCCCCGAAGCCTGACCGTCACCCGTCCCCTAATCGTAAACCGTACGCTGACACTATCCCGCGCCCTCACACGTACGCTCCCCCTAAAGTGTTGTCGTACCCTCCCCTGGACCCTAAACCGTCCCCGTCACCTAAGCCTAACCCTAGCCGGAACCCTAACCCTAACCCTTCCCCGAAGCCTGACCCTCACCCGTCACCTAATCCTAAACCGTACGCTGACACTATCCCGTGCCCTCACACGTACGCTCCCCCTAAAGCGTTGTCGTGCCCTCACCTGGACCCTATACCGTCCCCGTCCCCTAACCCTAACCCTAGCCCGAACCCTAACCCTAACCCTTCCCCGAAGCCTGACACTCACCCGTTCCCTAATCCTAACCCGTACGCTGACACTAACATGCGCCCTCACACGTACGCTCCCCCTAAAGCGTTGTCGTGCCCTCACCTGGACCCTAAACCGTCCCCGTCCCCTAACCCTAACCCTAGCCCGAACCCTAACCCTAACCCTTCCCCGAAGCCTGACCCTCACCCGTCCCCTAATCCTAACCCGTACGCTGACACTAACCCGCACCCTCACACGTACGCTCCCCCTAAAACGTTGTCGTGCCCTCACCTGGACCCTAAACCGTCCCCGTCCCCTAACCCTAACCCTAGCCCGAACCCTAACCCTCACCCTTCCCCGAAGCCTGACCCTCACCCGTCCCCTAATCCTAACCCGTACGCTGACACTAACCCGCGCCCTCACACGTACGCTCCCTCTAAAGCGTTGTCGTACCCTCACCTGGACCCTAAACCGTCCCCATACCCTAACCAGAAGCCTAGCCCGAACACTAACCCTAACCCTTCCCCGAAGCCTGACCCTCACCCGTCCCCTAATCCTAAACCGTACGCTGACACTAACCCGCGCCCTCACACGTACGCTCCCCCTAAAACGTTGTCGTGCCCTCCCCTGGACCCTAAACCGTCCCCGTCCCCTAACCCTAACCCTAGCCCTAACCCTAACCCTAACCCTTCCCCGAAGCCTGACCCTCACCCGTCCCCTAATCCTAACCCGTACGCTGACACTAACCCGCGCCCTCACACGTACGCTCCCCCTAAAATGTTGTCGTGCCCTCACCTGGACCCTAAACCGTCCCCGTCCCCTAACCCTAACGCTAGCCCGAACCCTAACCCTAACCCTTCCCCGAAGCCTGACCCTCACCCGTCCCCTAATCCTAACCCGTACGCTGACAGTAAACCGCGCCCTCACACGTACCCTCCCCCTAAAACGTTGTCGTACCCTCACCTGGACCCTAAACCGTCCCCGTCCCCTAACCCTAACCCTAGCCCGAACCCTAACCCTAACCCTTCCCCGAAGCCTGACACTCACCCGTCCCCTAATCCTAACGCGTACGCTGACACTAACCCGCGCCCTCACACTTACGCTCCCCCTAAAGCGTTGTCGTGCCCTCACTTGGTCCCTAAACCGTCCCCGTCCCCTAACCCTAACCCTAACCCGAACCCTAACCCTCACCCTTCCCCGAAGCCTGACCCTCACCCGTCCCCTACTCCTAACCCGTACGCTGACACTAACCCGCGCCCTCACACGTACGCTCCCCCTAAAGCGTTGTCGTGCCCTCACCTGGACCCTAAACCGTCCCCATCCCCTAACCCTAACCCTAGCCCGAACCCTAACCCTAACCCTTCCCCGAAGCCTGACACTCACCCGTCCCCTAATCCTAACCCGTACGCTGACACTAACCCGCGCCCTCACACGTACGCTCCCCCTAAAGCGTTGTCGTACCCTCACCTGGACCCTAAACCGTCCCCGTCCCCTAACCCTAAGCCTAGCCCGAACCCTAACCCTAACCCTTCGCCGAAGCCTGACCCTCACCCGTCCCCTAATCCTAAACCGTACGCTGACACTATCCCGCGCCCTCACACGTACGCTCCCCCTAAAGTGTTGTCGTACCCTCCCCTGGACCCTAAACCGTCCCCGTCCCCTAAGCCTAACCCTAGCCGGAACCCTAACCCTAACCCTTCCCCGAAGCCTGACCCTCACCCGTCCCCTAATCCCAACCCGTACGCTGACACTAACCCGCGCCCTCACACGTACGCTCCCCCTAAAGCGTTGTCGTGCCCTCACCTGGACCCTAAACCGTCCCCATCCCCTGACCCTAACCCTAGCCCGAACCCTAACCCTAACCCTTCCCCGAAGCCTGACCCTCACCCGTCCCCTAATCCTAACCCGTACGCTGACACTAACCCGTGCCCTCACACGTACGCTCCCCCTAAAGCGTTGTCGTGCCCTCACCTGGACCCTAAACCATCCCCGGCCCCTAACCCTAACCCTAGCCCGAACCGTAACCCTAACCCTTTCCCGAAGCCTGACCCTCAACCGTCCCCTAACCCTAACCCGTACGCTGACACTAACCCGCGCCCTCACACGTACGCTCCCCCTAAAGAGTTGTCGTGCCCTCACCTGGACCCTAAACCGTCCCCGTCCCCTAACCCTAACCCTAGCCCGAACCCTAACCCTAACCCTTCCCCGAAGCCTGACCCTCACCCGTCCCCTAATCCTAACCCGTACGCTGACACTAACCCGCGCCCTCACACGTACGCTCCCACTAAAGCGTTGTCGTACCCTCACCTGGACCCTAAAACGTCCCCGTCCCCGAACCCGAAGCCTAGCCCGACCCTAACCCTAACCCTTCCCCGAAGCCTGACCCTCACCCGTCCCCTAATCCTAAACCGTACGCTGTCACTATCCCGCGCCCTCACACGTACGCTCCCCCTAAAGTGTTGTCGTACCCTCACCTGGACCCTAAACCGTCCCCGTCCCCTAAGCCTAACGCTAGCCCGAACCCTAACCATAACCCTTCCCCGAAGCCTGACCCTCACCCGTCCCCTAATCCCAACCAGTATGCTGACACTAACCCGCGCCCTCACACGTACGCTCCCCCTAAAGCGTTGTTTTGCCCTCACCTGGCCCCTAAACCGTGCCCGTCCCGTAACCCTAAACCTAGCCGGAACCCTAACCCTAACACTTCCCCGAAGCCTGACCCTCACCCGTCCCCTAATCCCAACCCGTACGCTGACACTAACCCACGCCCCCACACGTACGCTCCCCCTAAAGCGTTGTCGTGCCCTCACCTGGACCCTCAACCGTCCCCGTCCCCTAAACCTAACCCTAGCCAGAACCCTAACCCTAACCATTCCCCGAAGCCTGACCCTCACCCGTCCCCTAATCCTAACCCGTACGGTGACACTAACCCGTGCCCTCACACGTACGCTCCCCCTAAAGAGTTGTCGTGCCCTCACCTGGACCCTAAACCGTCCCCGTCCCCTAACCCTAACCCTACCCCGAATCCTAACCCTAACCCTTCCCCGAAGCCTGACCCTCAACCGTCCCCTAATCCTAACCCGTACGCTGACACTAACCCGCGCCCTCACACGTACGCTCCCCCTAAAGCGTTGTCGTGCCCTCACCTGGACCCTAAACCGTCCCCATCCGCTAACCCTAACCCTAGCCCGAACCCTAACCCTAACACTTCCCCGAAGCCTGACCCTCACCCGTCCCCTAATCCTAACCCGTACGCTGACACTAACCCGCGCCCTCACACGTACACTCCCCCTAAAGCGTTGTCGTACCCTCACCTGGACTCTAAACCGTCCCCGTCCCCTAACCCTAAGCCTAGCCCGAACCCTAACCCTAACCCTTCCCCGAAGCCTGACCCTCACCCGTCCCCTAATCCTAAACCGTACGCTGACACTATCCCGCGCCCTCACACGTACACTCCCCCTAAAGTGTTGTCGTACCCTCCCCTGCGCCCTAAACCGTCCCCGTCCCCTAAGCCTAACCCTTGCCCGAACCCTAACCCTAACCCTTCCCCGAAGCCTGACCCTCACCCGTCCCCTAATCACAACCCGTACGCTGACACTAACCCGCGCCCTCACACGTACGCTCCCCCTAAAATGTTGTCGTGCCCTCACCTGGACCCTAAACCGTCCCCGTCCCCTAACCCTAACGCTAGCCCGAACCCTAACCCTAACCCTTCCCCGAAGCCTGACCCTCACCGTCCCCTAATCCTAACCCGTACGCTGACACTAACCCGCCCCCTCACACGTACCCTCCCCCTAAAACGTTGTCGTGCCCTCACCTGGACCCTAAACCGTCCCCGTCCCCTATCCCTAACCCTAGCCCGAACCCTAACCCTAACCCTTCCCCGAAGCCTGACCCTCACCCGTCCCCTAATCCTAACGCGTACGCTGACACTAACCCGCGCCCTCACACGTACGCTCCCCCTAAAGCGTTGTCGTGCCCTCACCTGGACCCTAAACCGTCCCCGTCCCCTAACCCTAACCCTAACCCTCACCCTAACCCTCACCCTTCCCCGAAGCCTGACCCTCACCCGTCCCCTAATCCTAACCCGTACGCTGACACTAATCCGCGCCCTCACACGTACGCTCCCCCTAAAGCGTTGTCATGCACTCACCTGGACCCTAAACCGTCCCCATCCCCTAACCCTAACCCTAGCCGAACCCTAACTCTAACCCTTACCCGAAGCCTGACCCTCACCCGTCCCCTAATCCAAACCGTACGCTGACACTAACCCGTGCCCTCACACGTACGCTCCCCCTAAAGCGTTGTCTTGCCCTCACGTGGACCCTAAACCGTCCCCGTCCCCTAACGCTAACCCTAGCCCGAACCCTAACCCTAAAACTTCCCCGAAGCCTGACCCTCACACGTCCCCTAATCCTAACCCATACGCTGACACTAACCCGCGCCCTCACATGTACGCTCCCCCTAAAGCGTTGTCGTACCCTCACCTGGACCCTAAACCGTCCCCGTCCCCTAACCCTAACCCTAGCCCGAGCCCTAACCCTAACCCTTCCCCGAAGCCTGACCCTCACCCGTCCCCTAATCCTAACCCGTACGCTGACACTAACCCGCGCCCTCACACGTACGCTCCCCCTAAAGCGTTGTCGTACCCTCACCTGGACCCTAAACCGTCCCCGTCCCCTAACCCTAAGCCTAGCCCGAACCCTAACCCTAACCATTCCCCGAAGCCTGACCGTCACCCGTCCCCTAATCGTAAACCGTACGCTGACACTATCCCGCGCCCTCACACGTACGCTCCCCCTAAAGTGTTGTCGTACCCTCCCCTGGACCCTAAACCGTCCCCGTCACCTAAGCCTAACCCTAGCCGGAACCCTAACCCTAACCCTTCCCCGAAGCCTGACCCTCACCCGTCACCTAATCCTAAACCGTACGCTGACACTATCCCGCGCCCTCACACGTACGCTCCCCCTAAAGCGTTGTCGTGCCCTCACCTGGACCCTAAACTGTCCCCGTCCCCTAACCCTAACCCTAGCCCGAACCCTAACCCTAACCCTTCCCCGAAGCCTGACCCTCACCCGTCCCCTAATCCTAACCCGTACGCTGACACTAACCCGCGCCCTCACACGTACGCTCCCCCTAAAGCGTTGTCGTACCCTCACCTGGACCCTAAACCGTCCCCATCCCCTAACCCGAAGCCTAGCCCGAACCCTAACCCTAACCCTTCCCCGAAGCCTGACCCTCACCCGTCCCCTAATCCTAACCCGTACGCTGACACTAACCCGCGCCCTCACACGTACGCTCCCCCTAAAACGTTGTCGTGCCCTCCCCTGGACCCTAAACCGTCCCCGTCCCCTAACCCTAACCCTAGCCCTAACCCTAACCCTAACCCTTCCCCGAAGCCTGACACTCACCCGTCCCCTAATCCTAACCCGTACGCTGACAGTAAACCGCGCCCTCACACGTACCCTCCCCCTAAAACGTTGTCGTGCCCTCACCTGGACCCTAAACCGTCCCCGTCCCCTAACCCTAACCCTAGCCCGAACCCTAACCCTAACCCTTCCCCGAAGCCTGACACTCACCCGTCCCCTAATCCTAACGCGTACGCTGACACTAACCCGCGCCCTCACACGTACGCTCCCCCTAAAGCGTTGTCGTGCCCTCACCTGGTCCCTAAACCGTCCCCGTCCCCTAACGCTAACCCTAACCCGAACCCTAACCCTCACCCTTCCCCGAAGCCTGACCCTCACCCGTCCCCTAATCCTAACCCGTACGCTGACACTAACCCGCGCCCTCACACGTACGCTCCCCCTAAAGCGTTGTCTTGCCCTCACGTGGACCCTAAACCGTCCCCGTCCCCTAACGCTAACCCCATCCCGAACCCTAACACTAAAACTTCCCCGAAACCTGACCCTCACATGTCCCCTAATCCTAACCCGTACGCTGACACTAACCCGTGCCCTCACACGTACGCTCCCCCTAAAGCGTTGTCGTACCCTCACCTGGACCCTAAACCGTCCCCGTCCCCTAACCCTAACCCTAGCCCGAGCCCTAACCCTAACCCTTCCCCGAAGCCTGACCCTCACCCGTCCCTTAATCCTAACCCGTACGCTGACACTAACCCGCGCCCTCACACGTACGCTCCCCCTAAAGCGTTGTCGTGCCCTCACCTGGACCCTAAACCGTCCCCATCCCCTAACCCTAACCCTAGCCCGAACCCTAACCCTAACCCTTCCCCGAAGCCTGACACTCACCCGTCCCCTAATCCTAACCCGTACGCTGACACTAACCCGCGCCCTCACACGTACGCTCCCCCTAAAGCGTTGTCGTACCCTCACCTGGACCCTAAACCGTCCCCGTCCCCTAACCCTAAGCCTAGCCCGAACCCTAACCCTAACCCTTCGCCGAAGCCTGACCCTCACCCGTCCCCTAATCCTAAACCGTACGCTGACACTATCCCGCGCCCTCACACGTACGCTCCCCCTAAAGTGTTGTCGTACCCTCCCCTGGACCCTAAACCGTCCCCGTCCCCTAAGCCTAACCCTAGCCGGAACCCTAACCCTAACCCTTCCCCGAAGTCTGACCCTCACCCGTCCCCTAATCCCAACCCGTACGCTGACACTAACCCGTGCCCTCACACGTACGCTCCCCCTGAAGCGTTGTCGTGCCCTCACCTGGACCCTAAACCATCCCCGTCCCCTAACCCTAACCCTTGCCCGAACCGTAACCCTAACACTTTCCCGAAGCCTGACCCTCAACCGTCCCCTAATCCTACCCCGTACGCTGACACTAACCCGCGCCCTCACACGTACGCTCCCCCTAATGCGTTGTCGTGCCCTCACCTGGCCCCTAAACCGTGCCCGTCCCGTAACACTAAACCTAGCCCGAACCCTAACCCTAACCCTTCCCCGAAGCCTGACCCTAACCCGTCCCCTAATCCTAACCCGTACGCTGACACTAACCCGCGCCCTCACACGTACGCTCCCCCTAAAGCGTTGTCGTGCCTTCACCTGGACCCTAAACCGTCCCCGTCCCCTAACCCTAAGCCTAGCCCGAACCCTAACCCTAACCCTTCCCCGAAGCCTGACCCTCACCTGTCCCCTAATCCTAACCGGTACGCTGACACTAACCCGCGCCCTCACACGTACGCTCCCCCTAAAGGGTTGTCGTGCCCTCACCTGGACCCTAAACCGTCCCCGTCCCCTAACCCTAACCCTAGCCCAAACCCTAACCCTAACCCTTCCCCGAAGCCTGACCCTCACCCGTCCCCTAATCCTAACCCGTACGCTGACACTAACCCGCGCCCTCACACGTACGCTCCCCCTAACGCGTTGTCGTGCCCTCACCTGGACCCTAAACCGTCCCCGTCCCCTAACCCTAACCCTAGCCCGAACCCTAACCCTAACCCTTCCCCGAAGCCTAACCCTCACCCGTCCCCTAATCCTAACCCGTACGCTGACACTAACCCGCGCCCTCACACGTACGCTCCCCCTAAAACGTTGTCGTGCCCTCCCCTGGACCCTAAACCGTCCCCGTCCCCTAACCCTAACCCTAGCCCTAACCCTAACCCTAACCCTTCCCCGAAGCCTGACACTCACCCGTCCCCTAATCCTAACCCGTACGCTGACAGTAAACCGCGCCCTCACACGTACCCTCCCCCTAAAACGTTGTCGTGCCCTCACCTGGACCCTAAATCGTCCCCGTCCCCTAACCCTAACCCTAGCCCGAACCCTAACCCTAACCCTTCCCCGAAGCCTGACACTCACCCGTCCCCTAATCCTAACGCGTACGCTGACACTAACCCGCGCCCTCACACGTACGCTCCCCCTAAAGCGTTGTCGTGCCCTCACCTGGTCCCTAAACCGTCCCCGTCCCCTAACCCTAACCCTAACCCGAACCCTAACCCTCACCCTTCCCCGAAGCCTGACCCTCACCCGTCCCCTAATCCTAACCCGTACGCTGACACTAACCCGCGCCCTCACACGTACGCTCCCCCTAATGCGTTGTCTTGCCCTCACGTGGACCCTAAACCGTCCCCGTCCCCTAACGCTAACCCCATCCCGAACCCTAACACTAAAACTTCCCCGAAGCCTGACCCTCACATGTCCCCTAATCCTAACCCGTACGCTGACACTAACCCGCGCCCTCACACGTACGCTCCCCCTAAAGCGTTGTCGTGCCCTCACCTGGACCCTAAACCGTCCCCATCCCCTAACCCTAACCCTAGCCCGAACCCTAACCCTAACCCTTCCCCGAAGCCTGACACTCACCTGTCCCCTAATCCTAACCCGTACGCTGACACTAACCCGCGCCCTCACACGTACACTCCCCCTAAAGCGTTGTCGTACCCTCACCTGGACCCTAAACCGTCCCCGTCCCCTAACCCTAAGCCTAGCCCGAACCATAACCCTAACCCTTCGCCGAAGCCTGACCCTCACCCGTCCCCTAATCCTAAACCGTACGCTGACACTATCCCGCGCCCTCACACGTACGCTCCCCCTAAAGTGTTGTCGTACCCTCCCCTGGACCCTAAACCGTCCCCGTCCCCTAAGCCTAACCCTAGCCGGAACCCTAACCCTAACCCTTCCCCGAAGCCTGACCCTCACCCGTCCCATAATCCCAACCCGTACGCTGACACTAACCCGCGCCATCACACGTACGGTCCCCCTAAAGCGTTGTCGTGCCCACACCTGGACCCTAAACCGTCCCCATCCCCTAACCCTAACCCTAGCCCGAACCCTAACCCTAACCCTTCCCCGAAGCCTGACCCTCAACCGTCCCCTAATCCCAACCCGTACGCTGACACTAACCCGTGCCCTCACACGTACGCTCCCCCTAAAGCGTTGTCGTGCCCTCACCTGGACCCTAAACCATCCCCGTCCCCTAACCCTAACCCTAGCCCGAACCGTAACCCTAACACTTCCCCGAAGCCTGACCCTCACCCGTCCCCTAATCCTAACCCGTACGCTGACACTAACCCGCGCCCTCACACGTACGCTCCCACTAAAGCGTTGTCGTACCCTCACATGGACCCTAAAACGTCCCCGTCCCCGAACCCGAAGCCTAGCCCGACCCTAACCCTAACCCTTCCCCGAAGCCTGACCCTCACCCGTCCCCTAATCCTAAACCGTACGCTGTCACTATCCCGCGCCCTCACACGTACGCTCCCCCTAAAGTGTTGTCGTACCCTCACCTGGACCCTAAACCGTCCCCGTCCCCTAAGCCTAACGCTAGCCAGAACTCTAACCCTAACACTTCCCCGAAGCCTGACCCTCACTCGTCCCCTAATCCCAACCCGTACGCTGACACTAACCCGCGCCCTCACACGTACGCTCCCCCTAAAGCGTTGTTTTGCCCTCACCTGGCCCCTAAACCGTGCCCGTCCCGTAACACTAAACCTAGCCCGAACCCTAACCCTAACACTTCCCCAAAGCCTGACCCTCACCCGTCCCCTAATCCCAACCCGTACGCTGACACTAACCCACGCCCCCACAGGTACGCTCCCCCTAAAGCGTTGTCGTGCCCTCACCTGGACCCTCAACCGTCCCCGTCCCCTAACCCTAACCATAGCCCGAACCCTAACCCTAACCATTCCCCGAAGCCTGACCCTCACCGATCCCCTAATCCTAACCCGTACGCTGACACTAACCCGTGCCCTCACACGTACGCTCCCCCTAAAGCGTTGTCGTGCCCTCACCTGGACCCTAAACTGTCCCCGTCCCCTAACCCTAACCCTAGCCCGATCCCTAACCCTAACCCTTCCCCGAAGCCTGACCCTAACCCGTCCCCTAATCCTAACCCGTACGCTGACACTAACCCGCGCCCTCACACGTACGCTCCCCCTAAAGCGTTGACGTGCCCTCACCTGGACCCTAAACCGTCCCCGTCCCCTAACCATAAGCCTAGCCCGAACCCTAACCCTAACCCTTCCCCGAAGCCTGACCCTCACCTGTCCCCTAATCCTAACCGGTACGCTGACACTAACCCGCGCCCTCACACGTACGCTCCCCCTAAAGCGTTGTCGTGCCCTCACCTGGACCCTAAACCGTCCCCGTCCCCTAACCCTAACCCTAGCCCGAACCCTAACCCTACCACTTCCCCGAAGCCTGACCCTCACCCGTCCCCTAATCCTAACCCGTACGCTGACACTAACCCGCGCCCTCACACGAACGCTCCCCCTAACGCGTTGTCGTGCCCTCACCTGGACCCTAAACCGTCCCCGTCCCCTAACCCTAACCCTAGCCCGAACACTAACCCTAACACTTCCCCGAAGCCTGACCCTCACCCGTCCCCTAATCCTAACCCGTACGCTGACACTAACCCGCGCCCTCACACGTACGCTCCCCCTAAAGCGTTGTCGTGCCCTCACCTGGACCCTAAACCGTCCCCGTCCCCTAACCCTAACCCTAGCCCGAACCCTAACCCTCACACTTCCCCGAAGCCTGACTCTCACCCGTCCCCTAATCCTAACCCGTACGCTGACACTAACCCATGCCCTCACACGTACACTCCCCCTAAAGCGTTGACGTGCCCTCACTTGGACCCTAAACCGTCCCCGTCCCCTAACCCTAACTCCAGCCCGAACCCTAACCCTAACCCTTCTCCGAAGCCTGACCCTCAACCGTCCCCTAATCCTAACCCATACGCTGACACTACCCCGCGCCCTCACACGTACGCTCCCCCTAAAGCGTTGTCGTGCCCTCACCTGGACCCTAAACCATTCCCATCCCCTAACCCTAACCCTAGCCCGAACCCTAACCCTAACCCTTCCCCGAAGCCTGACCCTCACCCGTCCCCTAATCCTAACCCGTACGCTGACACTAACCCGCGCCCTCACACGTACGCTCCCCCTAAAGCGTTGTCGTACCCTCACCTGGACTCTAAACTATCCCCGTCCCCTAACCCTAAGCCTAGCCCGAACCCTAACCCTAACCCTTCCCCGAAGCCTGACCCTCACCCGTCCCCTAATCCTAAACCGTACCCTGACACTATTCCGCGCCCTCACACGTACGCTCCCCCTAAAGTGTTGTCGTACCCTCCCCTGCACCCTAAACCGTCCCCGTCCCCTAAGCCTAACCCTAGCCCGAAACCTAACCCTAACCCTTCCCCGAAGCCTGACCCTCAACTGTCCCCTAATCCCAACCCGTACGCTGACACTAACCCGCGCCCTCACACGTACGCTCCCCCTAAAGCATTGTTTTGTCCTCGCCTGGCCCCTAAACCGTGCCCGTCCCGTAACCCTAAACCTAGCCGGAACCCTAACCCTAACACTTCCCCGAAGCCTGACCCTCACCCGTCCCCTAATCCCAACCCGTACGCTGACACTAACCCACGCCCCCACACGTACCCTCCCCCTAAAGCGTTGTCGTGCCCTCACCTGGACCCTCAACCGTCCCCATCCCCTAACCCTAACCCTAGCCAGAACCCTAACCCTAACCATTCCCCGAAGCCTGACCCTCACCCGTCCCCTAATCCTAACCCGTACGCTGACACTAACCCGTGCCCTCACACGTACGCTCCCCCTAAAGAGTTGTCGTGCCCTCACCTGGACCCTAAACCGTCCCCGTCCCCTAACCCTAACCCTACCCCGAATCCTAACCCTAACCCTTCCCCGAAGCCTGACCCTCAACCGTCCCCTAATCCTAACCCGTACGCTGACACTAACCAGCGCTCTCACACGTACGCTCCCCCTAAAGCGTTGTCGTGCCCTCACCTGGACCCTAAACCGTCCCCATCCGCTAACCCTAACCCTAGCCCGAACCCTAACCCTAACACTTCCCCGAAGCCTGACCATCACCCGTCCCCTAATCCTAACCCGTACGCTGACACTAACCCGCGCCCTCACACGTACGCTCCCCCTAAAGCGTTGTCGTACCCTCACCTGGACTCTAAACCGTCCCCGTCCCCTAACCCTAAGCCTAGACCGAACCCTAAAACTAACCCTTCCCCGAAGCCTGACCCTCACCCGTCCCCTAATCCTAAACCGTACGCTGACACTATCCCGCGCCCTCACACGTACGCTCCCCCTAAAGTGTTGTCGTACCCTCCCCTGCACCCTAAACCGTCCCCGTCCCCTAAGCCTAACCCTAGCCCGAACCCTAACCCTAACCCTTCCCCGAAGCCTGACCCTCACACGTCCCATAATCCCAACCCGTACGCTGACACTAACCCGCGCCCTCACACGTACGCTCCCCCTAAAATGTTGTCGTGCCCTCACCTGGACCCTAAACCGTCCCCGTCCCCTAACCCTAACGCTAGCCCGAACCCTAACCCTATCCCTTCCCCGAAGCCTGACCCTCACCCGTCCCCTAATCCTAACCCGTACGCTGACACTAACCCGCCCCCTCACACGTACCCTCCCCCTAAAACGTTGTCGTGCCCTCACCTGGACCCTAAACCGTCCCCGTCCCCTAACCCTAACCCTAGCCCGAACCCTAACCCTAACCCTTCCCCGAAGCCTGACCCTCACCCGTCCCCTAATCCTAACGCGTACGCTGACACTAACCCGCGCCCTCACACGTACGCTCCCCCTAAAGCGTTGTCGTGCCCTCACCTGGACCCTAAACCGTCCCCGTCCCCTAACCCTAACCCTAACCCGAACCCTAACCCTCACCCTTCCCCGAAGCCTGACCCTCACCCGTCCCCTAATCCTAACCCGTACGCTGACACTAACCCGCGCCCTCACACGTACGCTCCCCCTAAAGCGTTGTCGTGCACTCACCTGGACCCTAAACCGTCCCCATCCCCTAACCCTAACCCTAGCCCGAACCCTAACCCTAACCCTTACCCGAAGCCTGACCCTCACCCGTCCCCTAATCCTAACCCGTACGCTGACACTAACCCGTGCCCTCACTCGTACGCTCCCCCTAAAGCGTTGTCTTGCCCTCACGTGGACCCTAAACCGTCCCCGTCCCCTAACGCTAACCCTAGCCCGAACCCTGACCCTAAAACTTCCCCGAAGCCTGACCCTCACACGTCCCCTAATCCTAACCCGTACGCTGACACTAACCCGCGCCCTCACACGTACGCTCCCCCTAAAGCGTTGTCGTACCCTCACCTGGACCCTAAACCGTCCCCGTCCCCTAACCCTAACCCTAGCCCGAGCCCTAACCCTAACCCTTCCCCGAAGCCTGACCCTCACCCGTCCCCTAATCCTAACCCGTACGCTGACACTAACCCGCGCCCTCACACGTACGCTCCCCCTAAAGCGTTGTCGTGCCCTCACCTGGACCCTAAACCGTCCCCATCCCCTAACCCTAACCCTAGCCCGAACCCTAACACTAACCCTTCCCCGAAGCCTGACCCTCACCCGTCCCCTAATCCTAACCCGTACGCTGACACTAACCCGCGCCCTCACACGTACGCTCCCCCTAAAGCGTTGTCGTACCCTCAGCTGGACTCTAAACCGTCCCCGTCCCCTAACCCAAAGCCTAGCTCGAACCCTAACCCTAACCCTTCCCCGAAGCCTGACCCTCACCCGTCCCCTAATCCTAAACCGTACGCTGACACTATCCCGCGCCCTCACACGTACGCTCCCCCTAAAGTGTTGTCGTACCCTCCCCTACACCCTAAACCGTCCCCGTCCCCTAAGCCTAACCCTAGCCCGAACCCTAACCCTAACCCTTCCCCGAAGCCTGACCCTCAACCGTCCCCTAATCCCAACCCGTACGCTGACACTAACCCGCGCCCTCACACGTACGCTCCCCCTAAAGCGTTGTTTTGTCCTCACCTGGCCCCTAAACCGTGCCCGTCCCGTAACCCTAAACCTAGCCAGAACCCTAACCCTAACCCTTCCCCGTAGCCTGACCCTCACCCGTCCCCTAATCCCAACCCGTACGCTGACACTAACCCACGCCCCCACACGTACGCTCCCCCTAAAGCGTTGTCGTGCCCTCACCTGGACCCTCAACCGTCCCCGTCCCCTAACCCTAACCCTAGCCCGAACCCTAACCCTAACACTTCCCCGAAGCCTGACCCTCACCCGTCCCCTAATCCTAACCCGTACGCTGACACTAACCCGTGCCCTCACACGTACGCTCCCCCTAAAGCGTTGTCGTGCCCTCACCTGGACCCTAAACCGTCCCCGTCCCCTAACCCTAACCCTACCCCGAACCCTAACCCTAACCCTTCCCCGAAGCCTGACACTCAACCGTCCCCTAATCCTAACCCGTACGCTGACACTAACCCGCGCCCTCACACGTACGCTCCCCCTAAAGCGTTGTCGTGCCCTCACCTGGACCCTAAACCGTCCCCATCCCCTAACCCTAACCCTAGCCCGAACCCTAACCCTAACCCTTCCCCGAAGCCTGACCCTCACCCGTCCCCTAATCCTAACCCGTACGCTGACACTAACCCGCGCCCTCACACGTACGCTCCCACTAAAGCGTTGTTGTACCCTCACCTGGACCCTAAAACGTCCCCGTCCCCGAACCCGAAGCCTAGCCCGACCCTAACCCTAACCCTTCCCCGAAGCCTGACCCTCACCCGTCCCCTAATCCTAAACCGTACGCTGTCACTATCCCGCGCTCTCACACGTACGCTCCCCCTAAAGTGTTGTCGTACCCTCACCTGGACCCTAAACCGTCCCCGTCCCCTAAGCCTAACGCTAGCCCGAACCCTAACCCTAACCCTTCCCCGAAGCCTGACCCTCACCCGTCCCCTAATCCCAACCCGTACGCTGACACTAACCCGCGCCCTCACACGTACGCTCCCCCTAAAGCGTTGTTTTGCCCTCACCTGGCCCCTAAACCGTGCCCGTCCCGTAACACTAAACCTAGCCCGAACCCTAACCCTAACACTTCCCCGAAGCCTGACCCTCACCCGTCCCCTAATCCCAACCCGTACGCTGACACTAACCCACGCCCCCACACGTACGCTCCCCCTAAAGCGTTGTCGTGCCCTCACCTGGACCCTCAACCGTCCCCGTCCCCTAACCCTAACCATAGCCCGAACCCTAACCCTAACCATTCCCCGAAGCCTGACCCTCACCGATCCCCTAATCCTAACCCGTACGCTGACACTAACCCGTGCCCTCACACGAACGCTCCCCCTAAAGCGTTGTCGTGCCCTCACGTGGACCCTAAACCGTCCCCGTCCCCTAACGCTAACCCTAGCCCGAACCCTAACCCTAACACTTCCCCGAAGTCTGACCCTCACCCGTCCCCTAATCCTAACCCGTACGCTGACACTAACCAGCGACCTCACATGTACGCTCCCCCTAAAGCGTTGTCGTAACCTCACCTGGACCCTAAACCGTCCCCGTCCCCTAACCCTAACCCTAGCCCGAACCCTAACCCTAACCCTTCCCCGAAGCCTGACCCTCACCCGTCACCTAATCCTAAACCGTACGCTGACACTATCCCGCGCCCTCACACGTACGCTCCCCCTAAAGCGTTGTCGTGCCCTCACCTGGACCCTAAACCGTCCCCGTCCCCTAACCCTAACCCTAGCCCGAACCCTAACCCTAACCCTTACCCGAAGCCTGACCCTCACCCGTCCCCTAATCCTAACCCGTACGCTGACACTAACCCGCGCCCTCACACGTACGCTCCCCCTAAAGCGTTGTCGTGCCCTCACCTGGACCCTAAACCGTCCCCGTCCCCTAACCCTAAGCCTAGCCCGAACCCTAACCCTAACCCTTCCCCGAAGCCTGACCCTCACCCGTCCCCTAATCCTAACCCGTACGCTGACACTAACCCGCGCCCTCACACGTACGCTCCCCCTAAAGCGTTGTCGTGCCCTCACCTGGACCCTAAACCGTCCCCGTCCCCTAACCCTAACCCTAGCCCGAACCCTAACCCTCACCCTTCCCCGAAGCCTGACTCTCACCCGTCCCCTAATCCTAACCCGTACGCTGACACTAACCCTTGCCCTCACACGTACGCTCCCCCTAAAGCGTTGTCGTGCCCTCACCTGGACCCTAAACCGTCCCCATCCCCTAACCCTAACCCTAGCCCGAACCCTAACCCTAACACTTCCCCGAAGCCTGACCGTCAACCGTCCCCTAATCCTAACCCGTACGCTGACACTAACCCGCGCCCTCACACGTACGCTCCCCCTAAAGCGTTGTCGTGCCCTCACCTGGACCCTAAACCGTCCCCATCCCCTAACCCTAACCCTAGCCCGAACCCTAACACTAACCCTTCCCCGAAGCCTGACCCTCACCCGTCCCCTAATCCTAACCCGTACGCTGACACTAACCCGCGCCCTCACACGTACGCTCCCCCTAAAGCGTTGTCGTACCCTCACCTGGACTCTAAACCGTCCCCGTCCCCTAACCCTAAGCCTAGCTCGAACCCTAACCCTAACCCTTCCCCGAAGCCTGACCCTCACCCGTCCCCTAATCCTAAACCGTACGCTGACACTATCCCGCGCCCTCACACGTACGCTCCCCCTAAAGTGTTGTCGTACCCTCCCCTACACCCTAAACCGTCCCCGTCCCCTAAGCCTAACCCTAGCCCGAACCCTAACCCTAACCCTTCCCCGAAGCCTGACCCTCAACCGTCCCCTAATCCCAACCCGTACGCTGACACTAACCCGCGCCCTCACACGTACGCTCCCCCTAAAGCGTTGTTTTGTCCTCACCTGGCCCCTAAACCGTGCCCGTCCCGTAAACCTAAACCTAGCCAGAACCCTAACCCTAACCCTTCCCCGTAGCCTGACCCTCACCCGTCCCCTAATCCCAACCCGTACGCTGACACTAACCCACGCCCCCACACGTACGCTCCCCCTAAAGCGTTGTCGTGCCCTCACCTGGACCCTCAACCGTCCCCGTCCCCTAACCCTAACCCTAGCCCGAACCCTAACCCTAACACTTCCCCGAAGCCTGACCCTCACCCGTCCCCTAATCCTAACCCGTACGCTGACACTAACCCGCGCCCTCACACGTACGCTCCCCCTAAAGCGTTGTCGTGCCCTCACCTGGACACTAAACCGTCCCCATCCGCTAACCCTAACCCTAGCCCGAACCCTAACCCTAACCCTTCCCCGAAGCCTGACCCTCAACCGTCCCCTAATCCTAACCCGTACGCTGACACTAACCCGCGCCCTCACACGTACGCTCCCCCTAAAGCGTTGTTGTACCCTCACCTGGACTCTAAACCGTCCCCGTCCCCTAACCCTAAGCCTAGCCCGAACCCTAATCCTAACCCTTCCCCGAAGCCTGACCCTCACCCGTCCCCTAATCCTAAACCGTACGCTGACACTATCCCGCGCCCTCACACGTACGCTCCCCCTAAAGTGTTGTCGTACTCTCCCCTGCACCCTAAACCGTCCCCGTACCCTAAGCCTAACCCTAGCCCGAACCCTAACCCTAACCCTTCCCCGAAGCCTGACCCTCACCCGTCCCCTAATCCCAACCCGTACGCTGACACTAACCCGCGCCCTCACACGTACGCTCCCCCTAAAGCGTTGTTTTGCCCTCACCTGGCCCCTAAACCGTGCCCGTCCCGTAACCCTAAACCTAGCCCGAATCCTAACCCTAACACTTCCCCGAAGCCTGACCCTCACCCGTCCCGTAATCCCAACGCGTACGCTGACACTAACCCACGCCCCCACACGTACGCTCCCCCTAAAGCGTTGTCGTCCCCTCACCTGGACCCTCAACCGTCCCCGTCCCCTAACCCTAACCCTAGCCAGAACCCTAACCCTAACCATTCCCCGAAGCCTGACCCTCACCCATCCCCTAACCCTAACCCGAACGCTGACACTAACCCGTGCCCTCACACGTACGCTCCCCCTAAAGCGTTGTCGTGCCCTCACGTGGACCCTAAACCGTCCCCATCCCCTAACGCTAACCCTAGCCCGAACCCTAACCCTAACACTTCCCCGAAGCCTGACCCTCACCCGTCCCCTAATCCTAACCCGTACGCTGACACTAACACGCGCCCTCACACGTACGCTCCTCCTAAAGCGTTGTTGTACCCTCACCTGGACCCTAAACCGTCCCCGTCCCCTAACCATAACCCTAGCCCGAGCCCTAACCCTAACCCTTCCCCGAAGCCTGACCCTCACCCGTCCCCTAATCCTAACCCGTACGCTGACACTAAACCGCGCCCTCACACGTACGCTCCCCCTAAACCGTTGTCGTGCCCTCACCTGGACCCTACACCGTCCCCGTCCCCTAACACTAACCCTAGCCCGAACCCTAACCCTAACCCTTCCCCGAAGCCTGACACTCACCCGTCCCCTAATCCTAACCCGTACGCTGACACTAACATGCGCCCTCACACGTACGCTCCCCCTAAAGCGTTGTCGTGCCCTCACCTGGACCCTAAACCATCCCCGTCCCCTAACCCTAACCCTAGCCCGAACCCTAACCCTAATCCTTCCCCGAAGCCTGACCCTCAACCGTCCCCTAATCCTAACCCGTACGCTGACACTAAACCGCGCCCTCACACGTACGCTCCCCCTAAAGCGTTGTCGTGCCCTCACCTGGACCCTAAACCGTCCCCGTCCCCTAACACTAACCCTAGCCCGAACCCTAACCCTAACCCTTCCCCGAAGCCTGACACTCACCCGTCCCCTAATCCTAACCCGTACGCTGACACTAACCCGCGCCCTCACACGTACGCTCCCCCTAAAGCGTTGTCGTACCCTCACCTGGACTCTAAACCGTCCCCGTCCCCTAACCCTAAGCCTAGCTCGAACCCTAACCCTAACCCTTCCCCGAAGCCTGACCCTCACCCTTCCCCTAATCCTAAACCGTACGCTGACACTATCCCGCGCCCTCACACGTACGCTCCCCCTAAAGTGTTGTCGTACCCTCCCCTACACCCTAAACCGTCCCCGTCCCCTAAGCCTAACCCTAGCCCGAACCCTAACCCTAACCCTTCCCCGAAGCCTGACCCTCAACCGTCCCCTAATCCCAACCCGTACGCTGACACTAACCCGCGCCCTCACACGTACGCTCCCCCTAAAGCGTTGTTTTGTCCTCACCTGGCCCCTAAACCGTGCCCGTCCCGTAAACCTAAACCTAGCCAGAACCCTAACCCTAACCCTTCCCCGTAGCCTGACCCTCACCCGTCCCCTAATCCCAACCCGTACGCTGACACTAACCCACGCCCCCACACGTACGCTCCCCCTAAAGCGTTGTCGTGCCCTCACCTGGACCCTCAACCGTCCCCGTCCCCTAACCCTAACCCTAGCCCGAACCCTAACCCTAACACTTCCCCGAAGCCTGACCCTCACCCGTCCCCTAATCCTAACCCGTACGCTGACACTAACCCGTGCCCTCACACGTACGCTCCCCCTAAAGCGTTGTCGTGCCCTCACCTGGACCCTAAACCGTCCCCGTCCCCTAACCCTAACCCTACCCCGAACCCTAACCCTAACCCTTCCCCGAAGCCTGACACTCAACCGTCCCCTAATCCTAACCCGTACGCTGACACTAACCCGCGCCCTCACACGTACGCTCCCCCTAAAGCGTTGTTGTACCCTCACCTGGACTCTAAACCGTCCCCGTCCCCTAACCCTAAGCCTAGCCCGAACCCTAATCCTAACCCTTCCCCGAAGCCTGACCCTCACCCGTCCCCTAATCCTAAACCGTACGCTGACACTATCCCGCGCCCTCACACGTACGCTCCCCCTAAAGTGTTGTCGTACCCTCCCCTGCACCCTAAACCGTCCC
This sequence comes from Grampus griseus, assembly GCF_964374135.1. Taxonomy (NCBI): domain Eukaryota; kingdom Metazoa; phylum Chordata; class Mammalia; order Artiodactyla; family Delphinidae; genus Grampus; species Grampus griseus. Next base: position 51,661 of record NW_028133095.1, on the reverse strand, counting down.
CGTACCCTAAGCCTAACCCTAGCCCGAACCCTAACCCTAACCCTTCCCCGAAGCCTGACCCTCACCCGTCCCCTAATCCCAACCCGTACGCTGACACTAACCCGCGCCCTCACACGTACGCTCCCCCTAAAGCGTTGTTTTGCCCTCACCTGGCCCCTAAACCGTGCCCGTCCCGTAACCCTAAACCTAGCCCGAATCCTAACCCTAACACTTCCCCGAAGCCTGACCCTCACCCGTCCCGTAATCCCAACCCGTACGCTGACACTAACCCACGCCCCCACACGTACGCTCCCCCTAAAGCGTTGTCGTCCCCTCACCTGGACCCTCAACCGTCCCCGTCCCCTAACCCTAACCCTAGCCAGAACCCTAACCCTAACCATTCCCCGAAGCCTGACCCTCACCCATCCCCTAACCCTAACCCGAACGCTGACACTAACCCGTGCCCTCACACGTACGCTCCCCCTAAAGCGTTGTCGTGCCCTCACGTGGACCCTAAACCGTCCCCATCCCCTAATGCTAACCCTAGCCCGAACCCTAACCCTAACACTTCCCCGAAGCCTGACCCTCACCCGTCCCCTAATCCTAACCCGTACGCTGACACTAACCCGCGCCCTCACACGTACGCTCCTCCTAAAGCGTTGTTGTACCCTCACCTGGACCCTAAACCGTCCCCGTCCCCTAACCATAACCCTAGCCCGAGCCCTAACCCTAACCCTTCCCCGAAGCCTGACCCTCACCCGTCCCCTAATCCTAACCCGTACGCTGACATAAACCGCGCCCTCACACGTACGCTCCCCCTAAACCGTTGTCGTGCCCTCACCTGGACCCTACACCGTCCCCGTCCCCTAACACTAACCCTAGCCCGAACCCTAACCCTAACCCTTCCCCGAAGCCTGACACTCACCCGTCCCCTAATCCTAACCCGTACGCTGACACTAACATGCGCCCTCACACGTACGCTCCCCCTAAAGCGTTGTCGTGCCCTCACCTGGACCCTAAACCATCCCCGTCCCCTAACCCTAACCCTAGCCCGAACCCTAACCCTAATCCTTCCCCGAAGCCTGACCCTCAACCGTCCCCTAATCCTAACCCGTACGCTGACACTAAACCGCGCCCTCACACGTACGCTCCCCCTAAAGCGTTGTCGTGCCCTCACCTGGACCCTAAACCGTCCCCGTCCCCTAACACTAACCTTAGCCCGAACCCTAACCCTAACCCTTCCCCGAAGCCTGACACTCACCCGTCCCCTAATCCTAACCCGTACGCTGACACTAACCCGTGCCCTCACACGTACGCTCCCCCTAAAGCATTGTTGTGCCCTCACCTGGACCCTTAACCGTCCCCGTCCCCTAACCCTAACCCTAGCCCGAACCCTAACCCTAACCCTTCCCCGAAGCCTGACCCTCAACCGTCCCCTAATCCTAACCCGTACGCTGACACTAACCCGCGCCCTCACACGTACGCTCCCCCTAAAGCGTTGTCGTGCCCTCACCTGGACACTAAACCGTCCCCATCCGCTAACCCTAACCCTAGCCCGAACCCTAACCCTAACCCTTCCCCGAAGCCTGACCCTCAACCGTCCCCTAATCCTAACCCGTACGCTGACACTAACCCGCGCCCTCACACGTACGCTCCCCCTAAAGCGTTGTGGTACCCTCACCTGGACTCTAAACCGTCCCCTTCCCCTAACCCTAAGCCTAGCCCGAACCCTAATCCTAACCCTTCCCCGAAGCCTGACCCTCACCCGTCCCCTAATCCTAAACCGTACGCTGACACTATCCCGCGCCCTCACACGTACGCTCCCCCTAAAGTGTTGTCGTACCCTCCCCTGCACCCTAAACCGTCCCCGTACCCTAAGCCTAACCCTAGCCCGAACCCTAACCCTAACTCTTCCCCGAAGCCTGACCCTCACCCGTCCCCTAATCCCAACCCGTACGCTGACACTAACCCGCGCCCTCACACGTACGCTCCCCCTAAAGCGTTGTTTTGCCCTCACCTGGCCCCTAAACCGTGCCCGTCTCGTAACCCTAAACCTAGCCCGAATCCTAACCCTAACACTTCCCCGAAGCCTGACCCTCACCCGTCCCGTAATCCCAACCCGTACGCTGACACTAACCCACGCCCCCACACGTACGCTCCCCCTAAAGCGTTGTCGTCCCCTCACCTGGACCCTCAACCGTCCCCGTCCCCTAACCCTAACCCTAGCCAGAACCCTAACCCTAACCATTCCCCGAAGCCTGACCCTCACACATCCCCTAACCCTAACCCGAACGCTGACACTAACCCGTGCCCTCACACGTACGCTCCCCCTAAAGCGTTGTCGTGCCCTCACGTGGACCCTAAACCGTCCCCATCCCGTAACGCTAACCCTAGCCCGAACCCTAACCCTAACACTTCCCCGAAGCCTGACCCTCACCCGTCCCCTAATCCTAACCCGTACGCTGACACTAACCCGCGCCCTCACACGTACGCTCCTCCTAAAGCGTTGTTGTACCCTCACCTGGACCCTAAACCGTCCCCGTCCCCTAACCCTAACCCTAGCCCGAGCCCTAACCCTAACCCTTCCCCGAAGCCTGACCCTCACCCGTCCCCTAATCCTAACCCGTACGCTGACACTAAACCGCGCCCTCACACGTACGCTCCCCCTAAACCGTTGTCGTGCCCTCACCTGGACCCTACACCGTCCCCGTCCCCTAACACTAACCCTAGCCCGAACCCTAACCCTAACCCTTCCCCGAAGCCTGACACTCACCCGTCCCCTAATCCTAACCCGTACGCTGACACTAACATGCGCCCTCACACTTACGCTCCCCCTAAAGCGTTGTCGTGCCCTCACCTGGACCCTAAACCATCCCCGTCCCCTAACCCTAACCCTAGCCCGAACCCTAACCCTAATCCTTCCCCGAAGCCTGACCCTCAACCGTCCCCTAATCCTAACCCGTACGCTGACACTAAACCGCGCCCTCACACGTACGCTCCCCCTAAAGCGTTGTCGTGCCCTCACCTGGACCCTAAACCGTCCCCGTCCCCTAACACTAACCCTAGCCCGAACCCTAACCCTAACCCTTCCCCGAAGCCTGACACTCACCCGTCCCCTAATCCTAACCCGTACGCTGACACTAACCCGTGCCCTCACACGTACGCTCCCCCTAAAGCGTTGTTGTGCCCTCACCTGGACCCTTAACCGTCCCCGTCCCCTAACCCTAACCCTAGCCCGAACCCTAACCCTAACCCTTCCCCGAAGCCTGACCCTCAACCGTCCCCTAATCCTAACCCGTACGCTGACACTAACCCGCGCCCTCACACGTACGCTCCCCCTAAAGCGTTGTCGTGCCCTCACCTGGACCCTAAACCGTCCCCATCCCCTAACCCTAACCCTAGCCCGAACCCTAACCCTAACCCTTCCCCGAAGCCTGACCCTCACCCGTCCCCTAATCCTAACCCGTACGCTGACACTAACCCGCGCCCTCACATGTACGCTCCCCCTAAAGCGTTGTCGTACCCTCACCTGGACTCTAAACCGTCCCCGTCCCCTAACCCTAAGCCTAGCCCGAACCCTAACCCTAACACTTCCCCGAAGCCTGACCCTCACCCGTCCCCTAATCCTAAACCGTACGCTGACACTATCCCGCGCCCTCACACGTACGCTCCCCCTAAAGTGTTGTCGTACCCTCCCCTGCACCCTAAACCGTCCCCGTCCCCTAAGCCTAACCCTAGCCCGAACCCTAACCCTAACCCTTCCCCGAAGCCTGACCCTCACCCGTCCCCTAATCCCAACCCGTACGCTGACACTAACCCGCGCCCTCACACGTACGCTCCCCCTAAAGCGTTGTGTTGTCCTCACCTGGCCCCTAAACCGTGCCCGTCCCGTAACCCTAAACCTAGCCCGAACCCTAACCCTAACCCTTCCCCGAAGCCTGACCCTCACCCGTCCCCTAATCCCAACCCGAACGCTGACAGTAACCCACGCCCCCACACGTACGCTCCCCCTAAAGCGTTGTCGTGCCCTCACCTGGACCCTCAACTGTCCCCGTCCCCTAACCCTAACCCTAGCCAGAACCCTAACCCTAACCATTCCCCGAAGCCTGACCCTCACCCGTCCCCTAATCCTAACCCGTACGCTGACATTAACCCGTGCCCTCACACGTACGCTCCCCGTAAAGCGTTGTCGTGCCCTCACCTGGACCCTAAACCGTCCCCGTCCCCTAACCCTAACCCTACCCCGAACCCTAACCCTAACCCTTCCCCGAAGCCTGACCCTCAACCGTCCCCTAATCCTAACCCGTACGCTGACACTAACCCACGCCCTCACACGTACGCTCCCCCTAAAGCGTTGTCGTGCCCTCACCTGGACCCTAAACCGTCCCCATCCCCTAACCCTAACCCTAGCCCGAACCCTAACCCTAACCCTTCCCCGAAGCCTGACCCTCACCCGTCCCCTAATCCCAACCCGTACGCTGACACTAACCCACGCCCCCACACGTACGCTCCCCCTAGAGCGTTGTCGTCCCCTCACCTGGACCCTCAACCGTCCCCGTCCCCTAACCCTAACCCTAGCCAGAACCCTAACCCTAACCATTCCCCGAAGCCTGACCCTCACCCATCCCCTAACCCTAACCCGTACGCTGACACTAACCCGTGCCCTCACACGTACGCTCCCCCTAAAGCGTTGTCGTGCCCTCACGTGGACCCTAAACCGTCCCCATCCCCGAACGCTAACCCTAGCCCGAACCCTAACCCTAACACTTCCCCGAAGCCTGACCCTCACCCGTCCCCTAATCCTAACCCGTACGCTGACACTAACCCGCGCCCTCACACGTACGCTCCTCCTAAAGCGTTGTCGTGCCCTCACCTGGACCCTAAACCGTCCCCGTCCCCTAACCCTAACCCTAGACCGAGCCCTAACCCTAACCCTTCCCCGAAGCCTGACACTCACCCGTCCCCTAATTCTAACCCGTACGCTGACACTAAACCACGCCCTCACACGTACGCTCCCCCTAAACCGTTGTCGTGCCCTCACCTGGACCCTAAACCGTCCCCGTCCCCTAACACTAACCCTAGCCCGAACCCTAACCCTAACCCTTCCCCGAAGCCTGACACTCACCCGTCCCCTAATCCTAACCCGTACGCTGACACTAACATGCGCCCTCACACGTACGCTCCCCCTAAAGCGTTGTCGTGCCCTCACCTGGACCCTAAACCGTCCCCGTCCCCTAAGCCTAACCCTAGCCCGAACCCTAACCCTAACCCTTCCCCGAAGCCTGACCCTCACCCGTCCCCTAATCCCAACCCGTACGCTGACACTAACCCGCGCCCTCACACGTACGCTCCCCCTAAAGCGTTGTTTTGCCCTCACCTGGCCCCTAAACCGTGCCCGTCCCGTAACCCTAAACCTAGCCCGAACCCTAACCCTAAACCTTCCCCGAAGCCTGACCCTCAGCCGTCCCCTAATCTCAACCCGTACGCTGACACTAACCCACGCCCCCACACGTACGCTCCCCCTAAAGCGTTGTCGTGCCCTCACCTGGACCCTCAACCGTCCCCGTCCGCTAACCCTAACCCTAGCCCGAACCCTAACCCTAACCATTCCCCGAAGCCTGACTCTCACCCATCCCCTAATCCAAACCCGTACGCTGACACTAACCCGTGCCCTCACACGTACGCTCCCCCTAAAGCGTTGTCGTGCCCTCACGTGGACCCTAAACCGTCCCCGTCCCCTAACGCTAACCCTAACCCGAACCCTAACCCTAACCCTTCCCCGAAGCCTGACCCTCACCCGTCCCCTAATCATAACCCGTACGCTGACACTAACCCGCGCCCTCACACGTACGCTCCCCCTAAAGCGTTGTCGTACCCTCACCTGGACCCTAAACCGTCCCCGTCCCCTAACCCTAACCCTAGCCCGAGCCCTAACCCTAAACCTTCCCCGAAGCCTGACCCTCACCCGTCCCCTAATCCTAACCCGTACGCTGACACTAACCCGCGCCCTCAAACGTACGCTCCCCATAAAGCTTTGTCGTGCCCTCACCTGGACCCTAAACCGTCCCCGTCCCCTAACCCTAACCCTAGCCCGAACCCTAAACCTAACCATTCCCCGAAGCCTGACCCTCACCCGTTCCCTAATCCTAACCCGTACGCTGACACTAACCCGCGCCCTCACACGTACGCTCCCCCTAAAGCGTTGTCGTACCCTCACCTGGACCCTAAACCGTCCCCGTCCCATAACCCTAAGCCTAGCCCGAACCCTAACCCTAACCCTTCCCCGAAGCCTGACCTTCACCCGTCCCCTAATCCTAAACCGTACGCTGACACTATCCCGCGCCCTCACACGTACGCTCCGCCTAAAGTGTTGTCGTACCCTCCCCTGGACCCTAAACCGTCCCCGTCCCCTAAGCCTAACCCTAGCCCGAACCCTAACCCTAACCCTTCCCCGAAGCCTGACCCTCACCCGTCCCCTAATCCCAACCCGTACACTGACACTAACCCGCGCCCTCACACCTACGCTCCCCCTGAAGCGTTGTTTTCCACTCACCTGGCCCCTAAACCGTGCCTGTCCCGTAACCCTAAACCTAGCCCGAACCCTAACCCTAACAATTCCCCGAAGCCTGACCCTCACCCGTCCCCTAATCTCAACCCGTACGCCGACACTAACCCACGCCCCCACACGTACGCTCCCCCTAAAGCGTTGTCGTGCCCTCACCTGGACCCTCAACCGTCCCCGTCCCCTAACCCTAACCCTAGCCCGAACCCTAACCCTAAACATTCCCCGAAGCCTGACCCTCACCCATCCCCTAATCCTAACCCGTACGCTGACACTAACCCGCGCCCTCACACGTACGCTCCCCCTAAAGCGTTGTCGTGCCCTCACGTGGACCCTAAACCGTCCCCGTCCCCTAACGCTAACCCTAGCCCGAACCCTAACCCTAACCCTTCCCCGAAGCCTGACCCTCACCTGTTCCCTATTCCTAACCCGTACGCTGACACTAACCCGCGCCCTCACACGTACGCTCCCCCTAAAGCGTTGTCGTACCCTCACCTGGACCCTAAACCGTCCCCGTCCCCTAACCCTAAGCCTAGCCCGAACCCTAACCCTAACCCTTCCCCGAAGCCTGACCCTCACCCGTCCCCTAATCCTAAACCGTACCCTGACACTATCCCGCGCCCTCACACGTACGCTCCCCCTAAAGTGTTGTCGTACCCTCACCTGGACCCTAAACCGTCCCCGTCCCCTAAGCCTAACCCTAGCCCGAACCCTAACCCTAACCCTTCCCCGAAGCCTGACCCTCACCCGTCCCCTAATCCCAACCCGTACGCTGACACTAACCCGCGCCCTCACACGTACGCTCCCCCTAAAGCGTTGTTTTGCCCTCACCTGGCTCCTAAACCGTGCCCGTCCCGTAACCCTAAACCTAGCCCGAACCCTAACCCTAAACCTTCCCCGAAGCCTGACCCTCACCCGTCCCCTAATCTCAACCCGTACGCTGACACTAACCCACGCCCCCACACGTACGCTCCCCCTAAAGCGTTGTCGTGCCCTCACCTGGACCCTCAACCGTCCCCGTCCGCTAACCCTAACCCTAGCCCGAACCCTAACCCTAACCATTCCCCGAAGCCTGACTCTCACCCATCCCCTAATCCTAACCCGTACGCTGACACTAACCCGTGCCCTCACACGTACGCTCCCCCTAAAGCGTTGTCGTGCCCTCACGTGGACCCTAAACCGTCCCCTTCCCCTAACGCTAACCCTAACCCGAACCCTAACCCTAACCCTTCCCCGAAGCCTGACCCTCACCCGTCCCCTAATCCTAACCCGTACGCTGACACTAACCTGCGCCCTCACACGTACGCTCCCCCTAAAGCGTTGTCGTACCCTCACCTGGACCCTAAACCGTCCCCGTCCCGTAACCCTAACCCTAGCCCGATCCCTAACCCTAACCCTTCCCCGAAGCCTGACCCTCACCCGTCCCCTAATCCTAACCCGTACGCTGACACTAACCCGCGCCCTCACACGTACGCTCCCCCTAAAGCGTTGTCGTGCCCTCACCTGGACCCTAAACCGTCCCCGTCCCCTAACCCTAACCCTAGCCCGAACCCTAACCCTAACCATTCCCCGAAGCCTGACCCTCACCCGTTCCCTATTCCTAACCCGTACGCTGACACTAACCCGCGCCCTCACACGGACGCTCCCCCTAAAGCGTTGTCGTACCCTCACCTGCACCCTAAACCGTCCCCGTCCCCTAACCCTAAGCCTAGCCCGAACCCTAACCCTAACACTTCCCCGAAGCCTGACCCTCACCCGTCCCCTAATCCTAAACCGTACGCTGACACTATCCCACGCCCTCACACGTACGCTCCCTCTAAAGTGTTGTCGTACCCTCCCCTGGACCCTAAACCGTCCCCGTCCCCTAAGCCTCACCCTAGCCCGAACCCTAACCCTAACCCTTCCCCGAAGCCTGACCCTCACCCGTCCCCTAATCCCAACCCGTACGCTGACACTAACCCGCGCCGGCACACGTACGCTCCCCCTAAAGCATTGTTTTGCCCTCACCTGGCCCCTAAACCGTGCCTGTCCCATAACCCTAAACCTAGCCCGAACCCTAACCCTAAACCTTCCCCGAAGCCTGACCCTCACCCGTCCCCTAATCCCAACCCGTACGCTGACACTAACCCACGCCCCCACACGTACGCTCCCCCTAAAGCGTTGTCGTGCCCTCACCTGGACCCTCAACCGTCCCCGTCCCCTAACCCTAACCCTAGCCCGAACCCTAACCCTAACCATTCCCCGAAGCCTGACCCTCACCCATCCCCTAATCCTAACCCGTACGCTGACACTAACCCGCGCCCTCACACGTACGCTCCCCCAAAAACGTTGTCGTGCCCTCACCTGGACCCTAAACCGTCCCCGTCCCCTAACCCTAACCCTAGCCCTAACCGTAACCCTAACCCTTCCCCGAAGCCTGACCCTCACCCGTCCCCTAATCCTAACCCGTACGCTGACACTAACCCGCGCCCTCACACGTACGCTCCCCCTAAATCGTTGTCGTACCCTCACCTGGACCCTAAACCGTCCCGGTCCCCTAACCCTAACCCTAGCCCAAACCCTAACCCTAACCCTTCCCCGAAGCCTGACTCTCACCCGTCCCCTAATCCCAACCCGTACGCTGACACTAACCCGCGCCCTCACACGTACGCTCCCCCTGAAGCGTTGTTTTGCACTCACCTGGCCCCTAAACCGTGCCTGTCCCGTAACCCTAAACCTAGCCCGAACCCTAACCCTAACAATTCCCCGAAGCCTGACCCTCACCCGTCCCCTAATCCTAACCCGTACGCCGACACTAACCCACGCCCCCACACGTACGCTCCCCCTAAAGCATTGTCATGCCCTCACCTGGACCCTCAACCTTCCCCGTCCCCTAACCCTAACCCTAGCCCGAACCCTAACCCTAACCATTCCCCAAAGCCTGACCCTCACCCATCCCCTAATCCTAACCCGTACGCTGACACTAACCCGCGCCCTCACACGTACGCTCCCCCTAAAGCGTTGTCGTGCCCTCACGTGGACCCTAAACCGTCCCCGTCCCCTAACGCTAACCCTAGCCCAAACCCTAACCCTAACCCTTCCCCGAAGCCTGACCCTCACACGTCCCCTAATCCTAACCCGTACGCTGACACTAAACCGCGCCCTCACACGTATGCTCCCCCTAAAGCGTTGTCGTGCCCTCACCTGGACCCTAAACCGTCCCCGTCCCCTAACCCTAACCCTAGCCCGAACCCTAACCCTAAAACTTCCCCGAAGCCTGACACTCACCCGTCCCCTAATCCTAACCCGTACGCTGACACTAACACGCGCCCTCACACTTACGCTCCCCCTAAAGCGTTGTCGTGCCCTCACCTGGACCCTAAACCGTCCCCGTCCCCTAACCTTAACCCTAGCCCGAACCCTAACCCTAACCCTTCCCCGAAGCCTGACCCTCACCCGTCCCCTAATCCTAACCCGTACGCTGACACTAACCCGCGCCCTCACACGTACGCTCCCCCTAAAGCGTTGTCGTACCCTCACCTGGACCCTAAACCGTCCCCGTCCCCTAACCCTAACCCTAGCCCGAACCCTAACCCTAACCCTTCCCGAAGCCTGACCCTCACCCGTCCCCTAATCCTAACCCGTACGCTGACACTAACCCGCGCCCTCACACGTACACTCCCCCTAAAGCGTTGTCGTGCCCTCACCTGGACCCTAAACCGTCCCCGTCCCCTAACCCTAACCCTAGCCCGAACCCTAACCCTAACACTTCCCCGAAGCCTGACCCTCACCCGTCACCTAATCCTAACCCTTACGCTGACACTAACCCGCGCCCTCACACGTACACTCCCCCTAAAGCGTTGTCGTGCCCTCACCTGGACCCTAAACCGTCCCCGTCCCCTAACCCTAACCCTAGCCCGAACCGTAACCCTAACCCTTCCCCGAAGCCTGACCCTCACCTGTCCACTAATCCTAACCCGTACGCTGACACTAACCCGCGGCCTCACACGTACGCTCCCCCTAAAGCGTTGTCGTGCCCTCAGCTGGACCCTAAACCGTCCCCATACCCTAACCCTAAGCCTAGCCCGAACCCTAACCCTAACCCTTCCCCGAAGCCTGACACTCACCCGTCCCCTAATCCTAAACCGTACGCTGACACTATCCTGCGCCCTCACACGTACACTCCCCCTATAGTGTTGTCGTACGCTCACCTGGACCCTAAACCGTCCCCGTCCCCTAACCCTAACCCTAGCCCGAACCCGAACCCTAACCCTTCCCCGAAGCCTGACCCTCACCCGTCCCCTAATCCTAACCCGTACGCTGACACTAAGCCGCGCCCTCACACGTACGCTCCCCCTAAAGCGTTGTTTTGCCCTCACCTGGACCCTAAACCGTCCCCGTCCCCTAACCCTAACCCTAGCCCGAACCCTAACCCTAACACTTCCCCGAAGCCTGACCCTCACCCGTCCCCTAATCCTAAACCGTACGCTGACACTATCCCGCGCCCTCACACGTACGCTCCCCCTAAAGCGTTGTCGTGCCCTCACCTGGACCCTAAACCGTCCCCGTCCCCTAAGCCTAACCCTAGCCCGAACCCTAACCCTAGCCCTTCCCCGAAGCCTGACCCTCACCCGTCCCCTAATCCTAACCCGTACGCTGACACTAACCCACGCCCCCACAAGTACGCTCCCCCTAAAGCGTTGTCGTGCCCTCATATGGACCCTAAACCGTCCCCGTCCCCTAACCCTAACCCTAGCCCGAACCCTAACCCTAACCATTCCCCGAAGCCTGACCCTCACCCATCCCCTAATCCTAACCCGTACGCTGACACTAACCCGTGCCCTCACACGTACGCTCCCCCTAAAACGTTGTCGTGCCCTCACCTGGACCCTAAACCGTCCCCGTCCCCTAACCCTAACCCTAGCCCGAACCCTAACCGTAAACCTTCCCCGAGTACTGACCCTCACCCGTCCCCTAATCCTAACCCGTACGCTGACACTAACCCGCGCCCTCACACGTACGCTCCCCCTAAAGCGTTGTCGTACCCTCACCTGGACCCTAAACCGTCCCCGTCCCCTAACCCTAAGCCTAGCGCGAACCCTAACCCTAACCCTTCCCCGAAGCCTGACCCTCACCCGTCCCCTAATCCTAAACCGTACGCTGACACTATCCCGTGCCCTCACACGTACGCTCCCCCTAAAGCGTTGTCGTGCCTTCACCTGGACCCTAAATCATCCCCGTACCCTAACCCTAACCCTAGCCCGAACCCTAACCCTAACCGTTCCCCGAAGCCTGACCCTCACCCGTCCCCTAATCCTAACCCGTACGCTGACACTAACCCGCGCCCTCACACGTATGCTCCCCCTAAAGCGTTGTCGTGCCCTCACCTGGACCCTAAACCGTCCCCGTCCCCTAACCCTAAGCCTAGCCCAAACCCTAACCCTAACCCTTCCCCGAAGCCTGACCCTCACCCGTCCCCTAATCCTAAACCGTACCCTGACACTATCCCGCGCCCTCACACGTACGCTCCCCCTAATGTTTTGTCGTGCCCTCACCTGGACCCTCAACCGTCCCCGTCCCCTAACCCTAACCCTAGCCCGAACCCTAACCCTAACCCTTCCCCGAAGCCTGACCCTCACACGTCCCCTAATCTTAACCCGTACGCTAACACTAACCCGCGCCCTCACACGTACGCTCCCCCTAAAGCGTTGTCGTACCCTCACCTGGACCCTAAACCGTCCCCGTCCCCTAACCCGACCCCTAGCCCGAACCCTAAGTCTAACGCTTCCCCGAAGCCTGACACTCACCCGTCCCCTAATCCCAACCCGTACGCTTACACTAACCCACGCCCCCACACGTACGCTCCCCCTAAAGCGTTGTTTTGCCCTCACCTGGACCCTAAACCGTGCCCGCCACGTAAACCTAAACCTAGCCCGAACCCTAACCCTAACCCTTCCCCGAAGCCTGACACTCACCCGTCCCCTAATCCCAACCCGTACGCTTACACTAACCCACGCCCCCACACGTACGCTCCCCCTAAAGCGTTGTCGTGCCCTCACCTGGACCCTCAACCGTCCCCGTCCCCTAACCCTAAGCCTAGCCCGAACCCTAACCCTAACCATTCCCCGAAGCCTGACCCTCACCCATGCCCTAATCCTAACCCGTACGCTGACACTAACCAGTGCCCTCACACGTACGCTCCCCCTAAAGCGTTGTCGTGCCCTCACGTGGACCCTAAACCGTCCCCGTCCCCTAACGCTAACCCTAGCCCGAACCCTAACCCTAACCATTCCCCGAAGCCTGACCCTCAACCGTCCCCTAATCCTAACCCGTACGCTGACACTAACCCGCGCCCTCACACGTACGCTCCCCCTAAAGCGTTGTCGTACCCTCACCTGGACCCTAAACCGTCCCCGTCCCCTAACCCTAACCCTACCCCGAACCCTAACCCTAACCCTTCCCCGAAGCCTGACCCTCACCCGTCCCCTAATCCTAAACCGTACGCTGACACTATCCCGCGCCCTCACACGTACGCTCCCCCTAAAGCGTTGTCGTGCCCTCACCTGAACCCTAAACCGTCCCCGTCCCCTAATCCTAACCCTAGCCCGAACCCTAACCCTAACCATTCCCCGAAGCCTGACACTCACCTGTCCCCTAATCCTAACCCGTACGCTGACACTAACCCGCACCCTCACACGTACGCTCCCCCTAAAGCGTTGCGTGCCCTCACCTGGACCCTAAACCGTCCCCGTCCCCTATCCGTAACCCTAGCCCGAACCCTAACCCTAACCCTTCCCCGAAGCCTGACCCTCACCCGTCCCCTAATCCTAAACCGTACGCTGACACTAACCCGGGCCCTCACACGTACGCTCCCCCTAAAGCGTTGTCGTGCCCTCACCTGGACCCTAAACCGTCCCCGTCCCCTAACCGTAACCCTAGCCCGAACCCTAACCCTAACCCTTCCCCGAAGCCTGACCCTCACCCGTCCCCTAATCCTAACCCGTATGCTGACACTAACCCGCGCCCTCACACGTACGTTCCCCCTAAAGCATTGTCGTGCCCTCACCTGGACCCTAAACCGTCCCCGTCCCCTAACCCTAACCCTAGCCCGAAACCTAACCCTAACCCTTCCCCGAAGCCTGACCCTCACCCGTCCCCTAATCCTAACCCGTACGCTGACACTAACCCGCGCCCTCACACGTACGCTCCCCCTAAAGCGTTGTCGTTGCGTCACCTGGACCCTAAACAGTCCCCGTCCCCTAACCCTAACCCTAGCCCGAACCCTAACCCTAACCCTTCCCCGAAGCCTGACCCTCACCCGTCCCCTAATCCTAACCCGTACGCTGACACTAAACCGCGCCCTCACACGTACGATCCCCCTAAAGCGTTGTCGTGCCCTCACCTGGACCCTAAACCGTCCCCGTCCCCTAACCCTAACCCTAGCCCGAACCCTAACCCTAACCCTTCCCCGAAGCCTGACACTCACCCGTCCCCTAATCCTAACCCGTACGCTGACACTAACACGCGCCCTCACATGTACGCTCCCCCTAAAGCGTTGTCGTGCCCTCACCTGGACCCTAAACCGTCCCCGTCCCCTAACCCTAACCCTAGCCCGAACCCTAACCCTAACCCTTCCCCGAAGCCTGACCCTCACCCGTCCCCTATTCCTAACCCGTACGCTGACACTAACCCGCGCCCTCACACGTACGCTCCCCCTAAAACGTTGTCGTGCCCTCACCTGGACCCTAAACCGTCCCCGTCCCCTAACCCTAACCCTAGCCCTAACCGTAACCCTAACCCTTACCCGAAGCCTGACCCTCACCCGTCCCCTAATCCTAACCCGTACGCTGACACTAACCCGCGCCCTCACACGTACGCTCCCCCTAAAGCGTTGTCGTACCCTCACCTGGACCCTAAACCGTCCCCGTCCCCTAACCCTAACCCTAGCCCGAACCCTAACCCTAGCCCTTCCCCGAAGCCTGACCCTCACCCGTCCCCTAATCCTAAACAGTACGCTGACACTATCCTGCGCCCTCACACGTACGCTCCCCCCTAAAGCGTTGTCGTACCCTCACCTGGACCCTAAACCGTCCCCGTCCCCTAACCCTAAGCCTAGCCCGAACCCTAACCCTAACACTTCCCCGAAGCCTGACCCTCACCCGTCCCCTAATCCTAACCCGTACGCTGACACTAACCCGCGCCCTCACACGTACGCTCCCCCTAAAGCGTTGTCGTGCCCTCACCTGCACCCTAAACCGTCCCCGTCCCCTAACCCTAAACCTAGCCCGAACCCTAACCCTAACCCTTCCCCGAAGCCTGACCCTCACCCGTCCCCTAATCCTAACCCTTACGCTGACACTAACCCGCGCCCTCACACGTACGCTCCCCCTAAAGCGTTGTCGTGCCCTCACCTGGACCCTGAACCGTCCCAGTCCCCTAACCATAACCCTAGCCCGAACCCTAACCCTAACCCTTCCCCGAAGCCTGACCCTCACCCGTCCCCTAATCCTAACCCTTACGCTGACACTAACCCGCGCCCTCACACGTACGCTCCCCCTAAAGCGTTGTCGTGCCCTCACCTGGACACTAAACCGTCCCAGTCCCCTAACCATAACCCTAGCCCGAACCCTAACCCTAACCCTTCCCCGAAGCCTGACCCTCACCCGTCCCCTAATCCTAACCCGTACGCTGAAACTAACCCGTGCCCTCACACGTACGCTCCCCCTAAAGCGTTGTCGTGCCCTCACCTGGACCCTAAACCGTCCCCGTCCCCTAACCCTAACCCTAGCCCGAACCGTAACCCTAACACTTCCCCGAAGCCTGACCCTCACCCGTCCCCTAATCCTAACCCGTACGCTGACACTAACCCGCGCCCTCACACGTACGCTCCCCCTAAAGTGTTGTCGTGCCCTCAACTGGACCCTAAACCGTCCCCATCCCATAACCCTAAGCCTAGCCCAAACCCTAACCCTAACCCTTCTCCGAAGCCTGACCCTCACCCGTCCCCTAAAGCTAAACCGTACGCTGACACTATCCTGCGCCCTCACACGTACGCTCCCCCTAAAGCGTTCTCGTACCCTCACCTGGACCCTAAACCGTCCCCGTCCCCTAACCCTAAGCCTAGCCCGAACCCTAACCCTAACCCTTCCCCGAAGCCTGCCACTCACCCGTCCCCTAATCCTAAACCGTACGCTGACACTATCCTGCGCCCTCACACGTACACTCCCCCTATAGTGTTGTCGTACCCTCACCTGGACCCTAAACTGTCCCCGTCCCCTAACCCTAACTCTAGCCCGAACCCTAACACTAACAGTTCCTCGAAGCCTGACACTCACCTGTCCCCTAATCCTAACACGAATGCTGACACTAACCCGCGCCCTCACTCGTACGCTCCCCCTAAAGCGTTGTTTTGCCCTAACCTGGACCCTAAACCGTCCCCGTCCCCTAACCCTAACCCTAGCCCGAACCCTAACCCTAAACCTTCCCCGAAGCCTGACCCTCACCCGTCCCCTAATCCTAAACCGTACGCTGACACTAACCCGCGCCCTCACACGTACGCTCCCCCTAAAGCGTTGTCGTGCCCTCACCTGGACCCTAAACCGTCCCCGTCCCCTAACCCTAACGCTAGCCCGAACCCTAACCCTAAAACTTCCCCGAAGCCTGACCCTCACCCGTCCCCTAATCCTAACCCGTACGCTGACACTAACCCGCGCCCTCACACGTACGCTCCCCCTAAAGCGTTGTCGTACCCTCACCTGGACCCTAAACCGTCCCCGTCCCCTAACCCTAACCCTAGCCCGAACCCTGACACTAACCCTTCCTCGAAGCCTGACACTCACCTGTCCCCTAATCCTAAACCGAATGCTGACACTAACCCACGCCCTCACACGTACGCTCCCCCTAAAGCGTTGTTTTGCCCTCACCTGGACCCTAAACCGTCCCCGTCCCCTATGCCTAACGCTAGCCCGAACCCTAACCCTAACCCTTCCCCGAAGCCTGACCCTCACCCTTCCCCTAATCCCAACCCGTACGCTGACACTAACCCACGCCCTCACACGTACGCTCCCCCTGAAGCGTTGTTTTGCACTCACCTGGCCCCTAAACCGTGCCTGTCCCGTAACCCTAAACCTAGCCCGAACCCTAACCCTAACAATTCCCCGAAGCCTGACCCTCACCCGTCCCCTAATCCCAACCCGTACGCCGACACTAACCCACGCCCCCACACGTACGCTCCCCCTAAAGCGTTGTCGTGCCCTCACCTGGACCCTCAACCGTCCCCGTCCCCTAACCCTAACCCTAGCCCGAACCCTAACCCTAACCATTCCCCAAAGCCTGACCCTCACCCATCCCCTAATCCTAACCCGTACGCTGACACTAACCCGCGCCCTCACACGTACGCTCCCCCTAAAGCGTTGTCGTGCCCTCACGTGGACCCTAAACCGTCCCCGTCCCCTAACGCTAACCCTAGCCCAAACCCTAACCCTAACCCTTCCCCGAAGCCTGACCCTCACACGTCCCCTAATCCTAACCCGTACGCTGACACTAAACCGCGCCCTCACACGTATGCTCCCCCTAAAGCGTTGTCGTGCCCTCACCTGGACCCTAAACCGTCCCCGTCCCCTAACCCTAACCCTAGCCCGAACCGTAACCCTAACACTTCCCCGAAGCCTGACCCTCACCCGTCCCCTAATCCTAACCCGTACGCTGACACTAACCCGCGCCCTCACACGTACGCTCCCCCTAAAGCGTTGTCGTACCCTCACCTGGACCCTAAACCGTCCCCGTCCCCTAACCCTAAGCCTAGCCCGAACCCTAACCCTAACCCTTCCCCGAAGCCTGACCCTCACCCGTCCCCTAATCCTAAACCGTACGCTGACACTATCCCGTGCCCTCACACGTACGCTCCCCCTAAAGCGTTGTCGTGCCTTCACCTGGACCCTAAATCATCCCCGTACCCTAACCCTAACCCTAGCCCGAACCCTAACCCTAACCGTTCCCCGAAGCCTGACCCTCACCCGTCCCCTAATCCTAACCCGTACGCTGACACTAACCCGCGCCCTCACACGTATGCTCCCCCTAAAGCGTTGTCGTGCCCTCACCTGGACCCTAAACCGTCCCCGTCCCCTAACCCTAAGCCTAGCCCAAACCCTAACCCTAACCCTTCCCCGAAGCCTGACCCTCACCCGTCCCCTAATCCTAAACCCTACCCTGACACTATCCCGCGCCCTCACACGTACGCTCCCCCTAATGTTTTGTCGTGCCCTCACCTGGACCCTCAACCGTCCCCGTCCCCTAACCCTAACCCTAGCCCGAACCCTAACCCTAACCCTTCCCCGAAGCCTGACCCTCACACGTCCCCTAATGTTAACCCGTACGCTAACACTAACCCGCGCCCTCACACGTACGCTCCCCCTAAAGCGTTGTCGTACCCTCACCTGGACCCTAAACCGTCCCCCTCCCCTAACCCGACCCCTAGCCCGAACCCTAAGTCTAACGCTTCCCCGAAGCCTGACACTCACCCGTCCCCTAATCCCAACCCGTACGCTTACACTAACCCACGCCCCCACACGTACGCTCCCCCTAAAGCGTTGTTTTGCCCTCACCTGGACCCTAAACCGTGCCCGCCACGTAAACCTAAACCTAGCCCGAACCCTAACCCTAACCCTTCCCCGAAGCCTGACACTCACCCGTCCCCTAATCCCAACCCGTACGCTTACACTAACCCACGCCCCCACACGTACGCTCCCCCTAAAGCGTTGTCGTGCCCTCACCTGGACCCTCAACCGTCCCCGTCCCCTAACCCTAAGCCTAGCCCGAACCCTAACCCTAACCATTCCCCGAAGCCTGACCCTCACCCGTCCCCTAATCCTAACCCGTACGCTGACACTAAACCGCGCCCTCACACGTACGATCCCCCTAAAGCGTTGTCGTGCCCTCACCTGGACCCTAAACCGTCCCCGTCCCCTAACCCTAACCCTAGCCCGAACCCTAACCCTAACCCTTCCCCGAAGCCTGACACTCACCCGTCCCCTAATCCTAACCCGTACGCTGACACTAACACGCGCCCTCACATGTACGCTCCCCCTAAAGCGTTGTCGTGCCCTCACCTGGACCCTAAACCGTCCCCGTCCCCTAACCCTAACCCTAGCCCGAACCCTAACCCTAACCCTTCCCCGAAGCCTGACCCTCACCCGTCCCCTATTCCTAACCCGTACGCTGACACTAACCCGCGCCCTCACACGTACGCTCCCCCTAAAACGTTGTCGTGCCCTCACCTGGACCCTAAACCGTCCCCGTCCCCTAACCCTAACCCTAGCCCTAACCGTAACCCTAACCCTTACCCGAAGCCTGACCCTCACCCGTCCCCTAATCCTAACCCGTACGCTGACACTAACCCGCGCCCTCACACGTACGCTCCCCCTAAAGCGTTGTCGTACCCTCACCTGGACCCTAAACCGTCCCCGTCCCCTAACCCTAACCCTAGCCCGAACCCTAACCCTAGCCCTTCCCCGAAGCCTGACCCTCACCCGTCCCCTAATCCTAAACAGTACGCTGACACTATCCTGCGCCCTCACACGTACGCTCCCCCCTAAAGCGTTGTCGTACCCTCACCTGGACCCTAAACCGTCCCCGTCCCCTAACCCTAAGCCTAGCCCGAACCCTAACCCTAACACTTCCCCGAAGCCTGACCCTCACCCGTCCCCTAATCCTAACCCGTACGCTGACACTAACCCGCGCCCTCACACGTACGCTCCCCCTAAAGCGTTGTCGTGCCCTCACCTGCACCCTAAACCGTCCCCGTCCCCTAACCCTAAACCTAGCCCGAACCCTAACCCTAACCCTTCCCCGAAGCCTGACCCTCACCCGTCCCCTAATCCTAACCCTTACGCTGACACTAACCCGCGCCCTCACACGTACGCTCCCCCTAAAGCGTTGTCGTGCCCTCACCTGGACCCTGAACCGTCCCAGTCCCCTAACCATAACCCTAGCCCGAACCCTAACCCTAACCCTTCCCCGAAGCCTGACCCTCACCCGTCCCCTAATCCTAACCCTTACGCTGACACTAACCCGCGCCCTCACACGTACGCTCCCCCTAAAGCGTTGTCGTGCCCTCACCTGGACACTAAACCGTCCCAGTCCCCTAACCATAACCCTAGCCCGAACCCTAACCCTAACCCTTCCCCGAAGCCTGACCCTCACCCGTCCCCTAATCCTAACCCGTACGCTGAAACTAACCCGTGCCCTCACACGTACGCTCCCCCTAAAGCGTTGTCGTGCCCTCACCTGGACCCTAAACCGTCCCCGTCACTTAACCCTAACCCTAGCCCGAACCGTAACCCTAACACTTCCCCGAAGCCTGACCCTCACCCGTCCCCTAATCCTAACCCGTACGCTGACACTAACCCGCGCCCTCACACGTACGCTCCCCCTAAAGTGTTGTCGTGCCCTCAACTGGACCCTAAACCGTCCCCATCCCCTAACCCTAAGCCTAGCCCAAACCCTAACCCTAACCCTTCTCCGAAGCCTGACCCTCACCCGTCCCCTAAAGCTAAACCGTACGCTGACACTATCCTGCGCCCTCACACGTACGCTCCCCCTAAAGCGTTCTCGTACCCTCACCTGGACCCTAAACCGTCCCCGTCCCCTAACCCTAAGCCTAGCCCGAACCCTAACCCTAACCCTTCCCCGAAGCCTGCCACTCACCCGTCCCCTAATCCTAAACCGTACGCTGACACTATCCTGCGCCCTCACACGTACACTCCCCCTATAGTGTTGTCGTACCCTCACCTGGACCCTAAACTGTCCCCGTCCCCTAACCCTAACTCTAGCCCGAACCCTAACACTAACAGTTCCTCGAAGCCTGACACTCACCTGTCCCCTAATCCTAACACGAATGCTGACACTAACCCGCGCCCTCACTCGTACGCTCCCCCTAAAGCGTTGTTTTGCCCTAACCTGGACCCTAAACCGTCCCCGTCCCCTAACCCTAACCCTAGCCCGAACCCTAACCCTAAACCTTCCCCGAAGCCTGACCCTCACCCGTCCCCTAATCCTAAACCGTACGCTGACACTAACCCGCGCCCTCACACGTACGCTCCCCCTAAAGCGTTGTCGTGCCCTCACCTGGACCCTAAACCGTCCCCGTCCCCTAACCCTAACGCTAGCCCGAACCCTAACCCTAAACCTTCCCCGAAGCCTGACCCTCACCCGTCCCCTAATCCTAACCCGTACGCTGACACTAACCCGCGCCCTCACACGTACGCTCCCCCTAAAGCGTTGTCGTACCCTCACCTGGACCCTAAACCGTCCCCGTCCCCTAACCCTAACCCTAGCCCGAACCCTGACACTAACCCTTCCTCGAAGCCTGACACTCACCTGTCCCCTAATCCTAAACCGAATGCTGACACTAACCCACGCCCTCACACGTACGCTCCCCCTAAAGCGTTGTTTTGCCCTCAAGTGGACCCTAAACCGTCCCCGTCCCCTATGCCTAACGCTAGCCCGAACCCTAACCCTAACCCTTCCCCGAAGCCTGACCCTCACCCTTCCCCTAATCCCAACCCGTACGCTGACACTAACCCACGCCCTCACACGTACGCTCCCCCTGAAGCGTTGTTTTGCACTCACCTGGCCCCTAAACCGTGCCTGTCCCGTAACCCTAAACCTAGCCCGAACCCTAACCCTAACAATTCCCCGAAGCCTGACCCTCACCCGTCCCCTAATCCCAACCCGTACGCCGACACTAACCCACGCCCCCACACGTACGCTCCCCCTAAAGCGTTGTCGTGCCCTCACCTGGACCCTCAACCGTCCCCGTCCCCTAACCCTAACCCTAGCCCGAACCCTAACCCTAACCATTCCCCAAAGCCTGACCCTCACCCATCCCCTAATCCTAACCCGTACGCTGACACTAACCCGCGCCCTCACACGTACGCTCCCCCTAAAGCGTTGTCGTGCCCTCACGTGGACCCTAAACCGTCCCCGTCCCCTAACGCTAACCCTAGCCCAAACCCTAACCCTAACCCTTCCCCGAAGCCTGACCCTCACACGTCCCCTAATCCTAACCCGTACGCTGACACTAAACCACGCCCTCACACGTATGCTCCCCCTAAAGCGTTGTCGTGCCCTCACCTGGACCCTAAACCGTCCCCGTCCCCTAACCCTAACCCTAGCCCGAACCGTAACCCTAACACTTCCCCGAAGCCTGACCCTCACCCGTCCCCTAATCCTAACCCGTACGCTGACACTAACCCGCGCCCTCACACGTACGCTCCCCCTAAAGCGTTGTCGTACCCTCACCTGGACCCTAAACCGTCCCCGTCCCCTAACCCTAAGCCTAGCCCGAACCCTAACCCTAACCCTTCCCCGAAGCCTGACCCTCACCCGTCCCCTAATCCTAAACCGTACGCTGACACTATCCCGTGCCCTCACACGTACGCTCCCCCTAAAGCGTTGTCGTGCCTTCACCTGGACCCTAAATCATCCCCGTACCCTAACCCTAACCCTAGCCCGAACCCTAACCCTAACCGTTCCCCGAAGCCTGACCCTCACCCGTCCCCTAATCCTAACCCGTACGCTGACACTAACCCGCGCCCTCACACGTATGCTCCCCCTAAAGCGTTGTCGTGCCCTCACCTGGACCCTAAACCGTCCCCGTCCCCTAACCCTAAGCCTAGCCCAAACCCTAACCCTAACCCTTCCCCGAAGCCTGACCCTCACCCGTCCCCTAATCCTAAACCCTACCCTGACACTATCCCGCGCCCTCACACGTACGCTCCCCCTAATGTTTTGTCGTGCCCTCACCTGGACCCTCAACCGTCCCCGTCCCCTAACCCTAACCCTAGCCCGAACCCTAACCCTAACCCTTCCCCGAAGCCTGACCCTCACACGTCCCCTAATGTTAACCCGTACGCTAACACTAACCCGCGCCCTCACACGTACGCTCCCCCTAAAGCGTTGTCGTACCCTCACCTGGACCCTAAACCGTCCCCGTCCCCTAACCCGACCCCTAGCCCGAACCCTAAGTCTAACGCTTCCCCGAAGCCTGACACTCACCCGTCCCCTAATCCCAACCCGTACGCTTACACTAACCCACGCCCCCACACGTACGCTCCCCCTAAAGCGTTGTTTTGCCCTCACCTGGACCCTAAACCGTGCCCGCCACGTAAACCTAAACCTAGCCCGAACCCTAACCCTAACCCTTCCCCGAAGCCTGACACTCACCCGTCCCCTAATCCCAACCCGTACGCTTACACTAACCCACGCCCCCACACGTACGCTCCCCCTAAAGCGTTGTCGTGCCCTCACCTGGACCCTCAACCGTCCCCGTCCCCTAACCCTAAGCCTAGCCCGAACCCTAACCCTAACCATTCCCCGAAGCCTGACCCTCACCCATGCCCTAATCCTAACCCGTACGCTGACACTAACCAGTGCCCTCACACGTACGCTCCCCCTAAAGCGTTGTCGTGCCCTCACGTGGACCCTAAACCGTCCCCGTCCCCTAACGCTAACCCTAGCCCGAACCCTAACCCTAACCATTCCCCGAAGCCTGACCCTCAACCGTCCCCTAATCCTAACCCGTACGCTGACACTAACCCGCGCCCTCACACGTACGCTCCCCCTAAAGCGTTGTCGTACCCTCACCTGGACCCTAAACCGTCCCCGTCCCCTAACCCTAACCCTACCCCGAACCCTAACCCTAACCCTTCCCCGAAGCCTGACCCTCACCCGTCCCCTAATCCTAAACCGTACGCTGACACTATCCCGCGCCCTCACACGTACGCTCCCCCTAAAGCGTTGTCGTGCCCTCACCTGAACCCTAAACCGTGCCCGTCCCCTAATCCTAACCCTAGCCCGAACCCTAACCCTAACCATTCCCCGAAGCCTGACACTCACCTGTCCCCTAATCCTAACCCGTACGCTGACACTAACCCGCACCCTCACACGTACGCTCCCCCTAAAGCGTTGCGTGCCCTCACCTGGACCCTAAACCGTCCCCGTCCCCTAACCGTAACCCTAGCCCGAACCCTAACCCTAACCCTTCCCCGAAGCCTGACCCTCACCCGTCCCCTAATCCTAACCCGTATGCTGACACTAACCCGCGCCCTCACACGTACGATCCCCCTAAAGCATTGTCGTGCCCTCACCTGGACCCTAAACCGTCCCCGTCCCCTAACCCTAACCCTAGCCCGAAACCTAACCCTAACCCTTCCCCGAAGCCTGACCCTCAACCGTCCCCTAATCCTAACCCGTACGCTGACACTAACCCGCGCCCTCACACGTACGCTCCCCCTAAAGCGTTGTCGTTGCGTCACCTGGACCCTAAACAGTCCCCGTCCCCTAACCCTAACCCTAGCCCGAACCCTAACCCTAACCCTTCCCCGAAGCCTGACCCTCACCCGTCCCCTAATCCTAACCCGTACGCTGACACTAAACCGCGCCCTCACACGTACGATCCCCCTAAAGCGTTGTCGTGCCCTCACCTGGACCCTAAACCGTCCCCGTCCCCTAACCCTAACCCTAGCCCGAACCCTAACCCTAACCCTTCCCCGAAGCCTGACACTCACCCGTCCCCTAATCCTAACCCGTACGCTGACACTAACACGCGCCCTCACATGTACGCTCCCCCTAAAGCGTTGTCGTGCCCTCACCTGGACCCTAAACCGTCCCCGTCCCCTAAACCTAACCCTAGCCCGAACCCTAACCCTAACCCTTCCCCGAAGCCTGACCCTCACCCGTCCCCTATTCCTAACCCGTACGCTGACACTAACCCGCGCCCTCACACGTACGCTCCCCCTAAAACGTTGTCGTGCCCTCACCTGGACCCTAAACCGTCCCCGTCCCCTAACCCTAACCCTAGCCCTAACCGTAACCCTAACCCTTACCCGAAGCCTGACCCTCACCCGTCCCCTAATCCTAACCCGTTCGCTGACACTAACCCGCGCCCTCACACGTACGCTCCCCCTAAAGCGTTGTCGTACCCTCACCTGGACCCTAAACCGTCCCCGTCCCCTAACCCTAACCCTAGCCCGAACCCTAACCCTAGCCCTTCCCCGAAGCCTGACCCTCACCCGTCCCCTAATCCTAAACAGTACGCTGACACTATCCTGCGCCCTCACACGTACGCTCCCCCTAAAGCGTTGTCGTACCCTCACCTGGACCCTAAACCGTCCCCGTCCCCTAACCCTAAGCCTAGCCCGAACCCTAACCCTAACACCTCCCCGAAGCCTGACCCTCACCCGTCCCCTAATCCTAACCCGTACGCTGACACTAACCCTCGCCCTCACACGTACGCTCCCCCTAAAGCGTTGTCGTGCCCTCACCTGCACCCTAAACCGTCCCCGTCCCCTAACCCTAAACCTAGCCCGAACCCTAACCCTAACCCTTCTGCGAAGCCTGACCCTCACCCGTCCCCTAATCCTAACCTTACGCTGACACTAACCCGCGCCCTCACACGTACGCTCCCCCTAAAGCGTTGTCGTGCCCTCACCTGGACCCTGAACCGTCCCAGTCCCCTAACCATAACCCTAGCCCGAACCCTAACCCTAACCCTTCCCCGAAGCCTGACCCTCATCCGTCCCCTAATCCTAACCCTTACGCTGACACTAACCCGCGCCCTCACACGTACGCTCCCCCTAAAGCGTTGTCGTGCCCTCACCTGGACATTAAACCGTCCCAGTCCCCTAACCATAACCCTAGCCCGAACCCTAACCCTAAACCTTCCCCGAAGCCTGACCCTCACCCGTCCCCTAATCCTAACCCGTACGCTGAAACTAACCCGTGCCCTCACACGTACGCTCCCCCTAAAGCGTTGTCGTGCCCTCACCTGGACCCTAAACCGTCCCCGTCCCCTAACCCTAACCCTAGCCCGAACCGTAACCCTAACACTTCCCCGAAGCCTGACCCTCACCCGTCCCCTAATCCTAACCCGTACGCTGACACTAACCCGCGCCCTCACACGTACGTTCCCCCTAAAGTGTTGTCGTGCCCTCAACTGGACCCTAAACCGTCCCCATCCCCTAACCCTAAGCCTAGCCCAAACCCTAACCCTAACCCTTCTCCGAAGCCTGACCCTCACCCGTCCCCTAATGCTAAACCGTACGCTGACACTATCCTGCGCCCTCACACGTACGCTCCCCCTAAAGCGTTCTCGTACCCTCACCTGGACCCTAAACCGTCCCCGTCCCCTAACCCTAACTCTAGCCCGAACCCTAACACTAACACTTCCTCGAAGCCTGACACTCACCTGTCCCCTAATCCTAACACGAATGCTGACACTAACCCGCGCCCTCACACGTACGCTCCCCCTAAAGCGTTGTTTTGCCCTAACCTGGACCCTAAACCGTCCCCGTCCCCTAACCCTAACCCTAGCCCGAACCCTAACCCTAAACCTTCCCCGAAGCCTGACCCTCACCCGTCCCCTAATCCTAAACCGTACGCTGACACTAACCCGCGCCCTCACACGTACGCTCCCCCTAAAGCGTTGTCGTGCCCTCACCTGGACCCTAAACCGTCCCCGTCCCCTAACCCTAACGCTAGCCCGAACCCTAACCCTAACCCTTCCCCGAAGCCTGACCCTCACCCGTCCCCTAATCCTAACCCGTACGCTGACACTAACCCGCGCCCTCACACGTACGCTCCCCCTAAAGCGTTGTCGTACCCTCACCTGGACCCTAAACCGTCCCCGTCCCCTAACCCTAACCCTAGCCCGAACCCTGACACTAACACTTCCTCGAAGCCTGACACTCACCTGTCCCCTAATCCTAAACCGAATGCTGACACTAACCCACGCCCTCACACGTACGCTCCCCCTAAAGCGTTGTTTTGCCCTCACCTGGACCCTAAACCGTCCCCGTCCCCTATGCCTAACGCTAGCCCGAACCCTAACCCTAACACTTCCCCGAAGCCTGACCCTCACCCGTCCCCTAATCCCAACCTGTACGCTGACACTAACCCACGCCCTCACACGTACGCTCCCCCTAAAGCGTTGTTTTGCCCTCACCTGGACCCTAAACCGTTCCCGTCCCGTAACCCTAAACCTAGCCCGAACCCTAACCCTAACCCTTCCCCGAAGCCTGACCCTCACCTGTCCCCTAATCCCAACCCGTACGCTGACACTATCCCGCGCCCTCACACATACGCTCCCCCTAAAGCGTTGTCCTGCCTTCACCTGGACCCTAAATCGTCCCCGTACCCTAACCCTAACCCTAGCCCGAACCCTAACCCTAACCCTTCCCCGAAGCCTGACCCTCACCCGTCCCATAATCCTAACCCGTACGCTGACACTAACCCGCGCCCTCACACGTACGCTCCCCCTAAAGCGTTGTCGTGCCCTCACCTGGAACCTAAACCGTCCCCATCCCCTAACCCTAACCCTAGCCCAAACCCTAACCCTAACCCTTCCCCGAAGCCTGACCCTCACCCGTCCCCTAATCCTAAACCCTACCCTGACACTATCCCGCGCCCTCACACGTACGCTCCCCCTAAAGTTTTGTCGTACCCTCACCTGGACCCTCAACCGTCCCCGTCCCCTAACCCTAACCCTAGCCCGAACCCTAACCCTAACCCTTCCCCGAAGCCAGACCCTCACCCGTCCCCTAATCCTAACCCGTACGCTGACACTAACACGCGCCCACACACGTACGCTCCCCCTAAAGCGTTGTCGTGCCCTCACCTGGACCCTAAACCGTCCCCGTCCCCTAACCCTAACCCTAGCCCGAACCCTAACCCTAACCCTTCCCGGAAGCCTGACCCTCCCCCGTC
The DNA here is from genome assembly GCF_964374135.1 of Grampus griseus. NCBI lineage: Eukaryota > Metazoa > Chordata > Mammalia > Artiodactyla > Delphinidae > Grampus > Grampus griseus. The sequence goes on along the minus strand of NW_028133095.1, from coordinate 24,378 downwards.
CCCTAATCTTAACCCGTACGCTGACACTAACCCGCCCCCTCACACGTACGCTCCCCCTAAAGCGTTGTCGTACCCTCCCCTGGACCCTAAACCGTCCCCGTCCCCTAATCCGAACCTTAGCCCGAACCCTAACCCTAACCCTTCTCCGAAGCCTGACCCTCACCCGTCCCCTAATCCCAAACCGTACGCTGACACTAACCCGCGCCCTCACACGTACGCTCCCCCTAAAGCGTTGTTTTGCCCTCACCTGGCCCCTAAACCGTGCCCGTCCCGTAACCCTAAACCTAGCCCGAACCCTAACCCTAAACCTTCCCCGAAGCCTGACCCTCAACCGTCCCCTAATCCTAACCCGTACGCTGACACTAACCCGCGCCCTCACACGTACGCTCCCCCTAAAGCGTTGTCGTGCCCTCACCTGGACCCTAAACCGTCCCCGTCCCCTAACCCTAACCCTAGCCCGAACCCTAACCCTAACACTTCCCCGAAGCCTGACCCTCACCCGTCCCCTAATCCTAACCCGTACGCTGACACTAACCCGCGCCCTCACACGTATGCTCCCCCTAAAGCATTGTCGTGCCCTCACCTGGACCCTAAACCGTCCCCGTCCCCTAACCCTAACCCTAGGCCGAAACCTAACCCTAACACTTCCCCGAAGCCTGACCCTCACCCGTCCCCTAATCCTAACCCGTACGCTGACACTAACCCGCGCCCTCACACGTACGCTCCCACTAAAGCGTTGTCGTACCCTCACCTGGACCCTAAACCGTCCCCGTCCCCTAACCCGACCCCTAGCCCGAACCCTAAGTCTAACCCTTCCCCGAAGCCTGACCCTCACCCGTCCCCTAATCCTAACCCGTACGCTGACACTAACCCATCCCTCACACGTACGCTCTCCCTAAAGCGTTGTCGTGCCCTCACCTGGACCCTAAACCTTCCCCGTCCCCTAACCCTAATCCTAGCCCGAACCCTAACCCTAACACTTCCCGGAAGCCTGACCCTCCCCCGTCCCCTAATCTTAACCCGTACGCTGACACTAACCCGCGCCCTCACACGTACGCTCCCCCTAAAGCGTTGTCGTACCCTCACCTGGACCCTAAACCGTCCCCGTCCCCTAACCCGACCCCTAGCCCGAACCCTAAGTCTAACCCTTCCCCGAAGCCTGACCCTCACCAGTCCCCTAATCCTAACCCGTACGCTGACACTAACCCATCCCTCACAGGTACGCTCTCCCTAAAGCATTGTCGTGCCCTCACCTGGACCCTAAACCTTCCCCGTCCCCTAACCCTAACCCTAGCCCGAACCCTAACCCTAAACCTTCCCCGAAGCCTGACCCTCACCTGTCCCCTAATCCTAACACGTACGCTGACACTAACCCGCGCCCTCACATGTACGCTCCCCCTAAAGCGTTGTCCTGCCCTCACCTGGACCCTAAACCGTCCCCGTCCCCTAACCCTAAGCCTAGCCCAAACCCTAACCCTAACCCTTCCCCGAAGCCTGACCCTCACCCGTCCCCTAATCCTAAACCCTACCCTGACACTATCCCACGCGCTCACACGTACGCTCCCCCTAAAGTTTTGTCGTACCCTCACCTGGACCCTAAACCGTCCCCGTCCCCTAACCCTAAGCCTAGCCCGAACCCTAACCCTAACCCTTCCCCGAACCCTGACCCTAACCCGTCCCCTAATCCTAACCAGTACGCTGACACTAACACGCGCCCACACACATACGCTCCCCCTAAAGCGTTGTCGTGCCCTCACCTGGACCCTAAACCGTCCCCGTCCCCTAACCCTAACCCTAGCCCGAACCCTAACCCTAACCCTTCCCAGAAGCCTGACCCTCCCCCATCCCCTAATCTTAACCCGTACGCTGACACTAACCCGCGCCCTCACACGTACGCTCCCCCTAAAGCGTTGTCGTACCCTCACCTGGACCCTAAACCGTCCCCGTCCCCTAACCCGAACCTTAGCCCGAACCCTAACCCTAACCCTTCTCCGAAGCCTGACCCTCACCCGTCCCCTAATCCCAACCCGTACGCTGACACTAACCCGCGCCCTCACACGTACGCTCCCCCTAAAGCGTTGTTTTGCCCTCACCTGGCCCCTAAACCGTGCCCGTCCCGTAACCCTAAACCTAGCCCGAACCCTAACCCTAAACCTTCCCCGAAGCCTGGCCCTCACCGTCCCCTACTCCTAACCCGTACGCTGACACTAACCCGTGCCCTCACACGTACGCTCCCCCTAAAGCGTTGTCGTCCCCTCACCTTGACACTAAACCGTCCCCGTCCCCGTCCCCTAACCCTAGCCCGAACCGTAACCCTAACACTTCCCCGAAGCCTGACCCTCACCTGTCCACTAATCCTAACCCGTACGCTGACACTAACCCGGGCCCTCACACGTACGCTCCCCCTAAAGCGTTGTCGTGCCCTCACCTGGACCCTAAACCGTCCCCATCCCCTAACCCTAAGCCTAGCAAGAACCCTAACCCTAACCCTTCCCTGAAGCCTGACCCTCACCCGTCCCCTAATCCTAAACCGTACGCTGACAGTATCCTGCGCCCTCACACGTACGCTCCCCCTAAAGCGTTGTCGTACCCTCACCTGGACCCTAAACCGTCCCTATCTCCTAACCCTAAGCCTAGCCCGAACCCTAACCCTAACCCTTCCCCGAAGCCTGACACTCACCCGTCCCCTAATCCTAAACCGTACGCTGACACTATCCTGCGCCCTCACACGTACACTCCCCCTATAGTGTTGTCGTACGCTCACCTGGACCCTAAACCGTCCCCGTCCCCTAAACCTAACCCTAGCCCGAACCCTAACCCTAAACCTTCCCCGAAGCCTGACCCTCACCAGTCCCCTAATCCTAACCCGTACGCTGACACTAACCCGCGCCCTCACACGTACGCTCCCCCTAAAGCGTTGTCGTGCCCTCACCTGGACCTTAAAACGTCCCCGTCCCCTAACCCTAACCCTAGCCCGAACCCTAACCCTAACCCTTCCCCGAAGACTGACCCTCACCCGTCCCCTAATCCCAACCCGTACGCAGACACTAACCCACGCCCTCACACGTACGCTCCCCCTAAAGCGTTGTCGTGCCCTCACCTGGACCCTAACCTGTCCCCGTCCCCTAACCCTAACCCTAGCCCGAACCCTAACACTAACCCTTCCCCGAAGCCTGACCGTCTCCTGTCCCCTAATCCTAACCCGAATGCTGACACTAACCCGCGCCCTCACACGTACGCTCCCCCTAAAGCGTTGTTTTGCCCTCACCTGGACCCTAAACCGTCCCCGTCCCCTAAGCCTAACACTAGCCCGAACCCTAAACCTAACCCTTCCCCGAAGCCTGACACTCACCCGTCCCCTAATCCTAAACCGTACGCTGACACTATCCCGCGCCCTCACACGTACGCTCCCCCTAAAGTGTTGTCGTACCCTCCCTGGACCCTAAACCGTCCCCGTCCCCTAAGCCTAACCCTAGCCAGAACCCTAACCCTAGCCCTTCCCCGAAGCCTGACCCTCACCCATCCCCTAATCCCAACCCGTACGCTGACACTAACCCGCGCCCTCACACGTACGCTCCCCCTAAAGCGTTGTCGTGCCCTCACCTGGCCCCTAAACCGTGCCCGTCCCGTAACCCTAACCCTAGCCCGAACCCTAACCCTAACCATTCCCCGAAGCCTGACCCTCACCCATCCCCTAATCCTAACCCGTACGCTGACACTAACCCGTGCCCTCACTCGTACGCTCCCCCTAAAGCGTTGTCGTGCCCTCACGTGGACCCTAAACCGTCCCCGTCCCCTAACGCTAACCCTAGCCCGAACCCTAAACCTAACACTTCCCCGAAGCCTGACCCTCACCCGTTCCCTAATCCTAACCCATACGCTGACACTAGCCCGCGCCCTCACACGTACGCTCCCCCTAAAGCGTTGTCGTACCCTCACCTGGACCCTAAACCGTCCCCGTCCCTTAACCCTAACCCTAGCCCGAACCCTAACCCTAACCCTTCCCCGAAGCCTGACCCTCACCCGTCCCCTAATCCTAACCCGTACGCTGACACTAACCCGCACCCTAACATGTACGCTCCCCCTAAAGCGTTGTCGTGCCCTCACCTGGACCCTAAACCGTCCCCATCCCCTAACCTTAACCCTAGCCCGAACCCTAACCCTAACCCTTCCCCGAAGCCTGACCCTCACCCGTCCCCTTATCCTAACCCGTACGCTGACACTAAACCGCGCCCTCACACGTACGCTCCCCCTAAAGCATTGTCGTACCCTCACCTGGACCCTAAACCGTCCCCATCCCCTAACCCTATCCTTAGCCCGAACCCTAACCCTAACACTTCCCCGAAGCCTGACCCTCACCCGTCCCCTAATCCTAAACCGTACGCTGACACTATCCCGCGCCCTCACACGTACGCTCCCCCTAAAGTATTGTCGTACCCTCCCCTGGACCCTAAACCGTCCCCATCCCCTAAGTCTAACACTAGCCCGAACCCTAACCCTAACCCTTCCCCGAAGCCTGACCCTCACCCGTCCCCTAATCCCAACCTGTACGCTGACACTAACCCGCGCCCTTACACGTACGCTCCCCCTAAAGCGTTGTTTTGCCCTCACCTGGCCCGTAAACCGTGCCCGCCACGTAACCCTAAACCTAGCCCAAACCCTAACCCTAACGCTTCCCCGAAGCCTGACACTCACCTGTCCCCTAATCCCAACCAGTACGCTGACACTAACCCACGCCCCCACACGTACGCTCCCCCTAAAGCATTGTCGTGCCCTCACCTGGACCCTCAACCGTCCCCGTCCCCTAACCCTAAGCCTAGCCCGAACCCTAACCCTAACCCTTCCCCGAAGCCTGACCCTCACCCGTCCCCTAATCCTAACCCGTACGCTGACACTAACCCGCACCCTCACATGTACGCTCCCCCTAAAGCGTTGTCGTGCCCTCACCTGGACCCTAAACCGTCCCCATCCCCTAAACCTAACCCTAGCCCGAACCCTAACCCTAACACTTCCCCGAAGCCTGACCCTCACCCGTCCCCTAATCCTAACCCGTACGCTGACACTAACCCGCGCCCTCACACGTACGCTCCCCCTAAAGCGTTGTCGTACCCTCACCTGGACCCTAAACCGTCCCCATCCCCTAACCCTAAGCCTAGCCCGAACCCTAACCCTAACGCTTCCCCGAAGCCTGACCCTCACCCGTCCCCTAATCCTAAACCCTACCCTGACACTATCCTGCGCCCTCACACGTACGCTCCCCCTAAAGCGTTGTCGTACCCTCACCTGGACCCTAAACCGTCCCCGTCCCCTAACCCTAAGCCTAGCCCGAACCCTAACCCTAACACTTCCCCGAAGCCTGACCCTCACCCGTCCCCTAATCCTAACCCGTACGCTGACACTAACCCGCGCCCTCACACGTACGCTCCCCCTAAAGTGTTGTCGTGCCCTCAACTGGACCCTAAACCGTCCCCATCCCCTAACCCTAAGCCTAGCCCGAACCCTAACCCTAACCCTTCTCCGAAGCCTGACCCTCACCCGTCCCCTAATGCTAAACCGTACGCTGACACTATCCTGCGCCCTCACACGTACGCTCCCCCTAAAGCGTTGTTTTGCCCTCACCTGGACCCTAAACCGTCCCCGTCCCCTATGCCTAACCCTAGCCCTAACCCTAACCCTAACCCTTCCCCGAAGCCTGACCCTCACCCGTCCCCTAATCCCAACCTGTACGCTGACACTAACCCACGCCCTCACACGTACGCTCCCCCTAAAGCGTTGTTTTGCCCTCACCTGGACCCTCAACCGTCCCCGTCCCGTAACACTAAACCTAGCCCGAACCCTAACCCTAACCCTTCCCCGAAGCCTGACCCTCACCCGTCCCATAATCCTAACCCGTACGCTGACACTAACCCGTGCCCTCACACGTACGCTCCCCCTAAAACGTTTTCGTGCCCTCACCTGGACCCTAAACCGTCCCCGTCCCCTAACCCTAACCCTAGCCCGAACCCTAACCGTAAACCTTCCCCGAAGACTGACCCTCACCCGTCCCCTAATCCTAACCCGTACGCTGACACTAACCCACGCCCTCACACGTACGCTCCCCCTAAAGCGTTGTCGTACCCTCACCTGGACCCTAAACCGTCCCCGTCCCCTAACCCTAAGCCTAGCCCGAACCCTAACCCTAACCCTTCCCCGAAGCCTGACCCTCACCCGTCCCCTAATCCTAAACCGTACGCTGACACTATCCCGCGCCATCACACGTACGCTCCCCCTAAAGCGTTGTCCTGCCTTCACCTGGACCCTAAATCGTCCCCGTACCCTAACCCTAACCCTAGTCCGAACCCTAACCCTAACCCTTCCCCGAAGCCTGACCCTCACCCGTCACATAATCCTAACCCGTACGCTGACACTAACCCGCGCCCTCACACGTATGCTCCCCCTAAAGCGTTGTCGTGCCCTCACCTGGACCCTAAACCGTCCCCGTCCCCTAACCCTAAGCCTAGCCCAAACCCTAACCCTAACCCTTCCCCGAAGCCTGACCCTCACCCGTCCCCTAATCCTAAACCCTACCCTGACACTATCCCACGCCCTCACACGTACGCTCCCCCTAAAGTTTTGTCGTACCCTCACCTGGACCCTCAACCGTCCCCGTCCCCTAACCCTAACCCTAGCCCGACCCCTAACCCTAACCCTTCCCCGAAGCCAGACCCTCACCCGTCCCCTAATCCTAACCCGTACGCTGACACTAACACGCGCCCTCACACTTACGCTCCCCCTAAAGCGTTGTCGTGCCCTCACCTGGACCCTAAACCGTCCCCGTCCCCTAACCCTAACCCTAGCCCGAACCCTAACCCTAACCCTTCCCCGAAGCCTGACCCTCACACGTCCCCTAATCTTAACCCGTACGCTAACACTAACCCGCGCCCTCACACGTACGCTCCCCCTAAAGCGTTGTCGTACCCTCACCTGGACCCTAAACCGTCCCCGTCCCCTAACCCGACCCCTAGCCCGAACCCTAAGTCTAACCCTTCCCCGAAGCCTGACACTCACCCGTCCCCTAATCCTAACCCGTACGCTGACACTAACCCATCCCTCACACGTACGCTCTCCCTAAAGCGTTGTCGTGCCCTCACCTGGACCCTAAACCTTCCCCGTCCCCTAACCCTAACCCTAGTCCGAACCCTAACCCTAAACCTTCCCCGAATCCTGACCCTCACCCGTCCCCTAATCCTAACCCGTACGCTGACACTAACCCGCGCCCTCACACGTACGCTCCCCCTAAAGCGTTGTCATGCCCTCACCTGGACCCTAAACCGTCCCCGTCCCCTAACCCTAAGCCTAGCCCAAACCCTAACCCTAACCCTTCCCCGAAGCCTGACCCTCACCCGTCCCCTAATCCTAAACCCTACCCTGACACTATCCCGCGCGCTCACACGTACGCTCCCCCTAAAGTTTTGTCGTACCCTCACCTGGACCCTAAACCGTCCCCGTCCCCTAACCCTAAGCCTAGCCCGAACCCTAACCCTAACCCTTCCCCGAATCCTGACCCTCACCCGTCCCCTAATCCTAACCCGTACGCTGACACTAACACGTGCCCACACACGTACGCTCCAGCTAAAGCGATGTCGTGCCCTCACCTGGACCCTAAACCGTCCCCGTCCCCTAACCCTAACCCTAGCCCGAACCCTAACCCTAACACTTCCCGGAAGCCTGACCCTCCCCCGTCCCCTAATCCTAACCCGTACGCTGACACTAACCCGCGCCCTCACACGTACGCTCCCCCTAAAGCGTTGTCGTACCCTCACCTGGACCCTAAACCGTCCCCGTCCCCTAACCCGAACCTTAGCCCGAACCCTAACCCTAACCCTTCTCTGAAGCCTGACCCACACCCGTCCCCTAATCCCAACCCGTACGCTGACACTAACCCGCGCCCTCACACGTACGCTCCCCCTAAAGCGTTGTTTTGCCCTCACCTGGCCCCTAAACCGTGCCCGTCCCGTAACCCTAAGCCTAGACCGAACCCTAACCCTAACCCTTCCCCGAAGCCTGACCCTCACCCGTCCCCTAATCCTAACCCGTACGCTGACACTAACACGCGCCCACACACGTACACTCCCCCTAAAGCGTTGTCGTGCCCTCACCTGGACCCTAAACCGTCTCCGTCCCCTAACCCTAACCCTAGCCCGAACCCTAAACCTAACCCTTCCTGGAAGCCTGACCCTCCCCCGTCCCCTAATCTTAACCCGTACGCAGACACTAACCCGCGCCCTCACACGTACGCTCCCCCTAAAGCGTTGTCGTGCCCTCACCTGGCCCCTAAACTGTGCCCGTCCCGTAACCCTAAGCCTAGCCCGAACCCTAACCCTAACCCTTCCCCGAAGCCTGACCCTCACCCGTCCCCTAATCCTAACCCGTACGCTGACACTAACCCGCGCCCTCACACGTACGCTCCCCCTAAAGCGTTGTCGTGCCCTCACCTGGACCCTAAACCGTCCCCGTCCCCTAACCCTAACCCTAGCCAGAACCCTAACCCTAACCATTCCCCGAAGCCTGACTCTCACCCATCCCCTAATGCTAACCCGTACGCTGACACTAACCCGTGCCCTCACACGTACGCTCCCCCTAAAGCGTTGTCGTGCCCTCACGTGGACCCTAAACCGTCCCCGTCCCCTAACGCTAACCCTAACCCGAACCCTAACCCTAACCCTTCCCCGAAGCCTGACCCTCACCCGTCCCCTAATCCTAACCGGTACGCTGACACTAACACGCGCCCTCACACGTACGCTCCCCCTAAAGCGTTGTCGTACCCTCACCTGGACCCTAAACCGTCCCCGTCCCCTAACCCTAACCCTAGCCCGAGCCCTAACCCTAACACTTCCCCGAAGCCTGACCCTCACCCGTCCCCTAATCCTAACCCGTACGCTGACACTAACCCGCGCCCTCACACGTACGCTCCCCCTAAAGCGGTGTCGTGCCCTCACCTGGACCCTAAACCGTCCCCGTCCCCTAACCCTAACCCTAGCCCGAACCCTAACCCTAACCCTTCCCCGAAGCCTGACCCTCACCCGTCCCCTAATCCTAAACCGTACGCTGACACTATCCCGCGCCCTCACACGTACGCTCCCCCTAAAGTGTTGTCGTACCCTCCCCTGGACCCTAAACCGTCCCTGTCCCCTAAGCCTAACCCTAGCCCGAACCCTAACCCTAACCCTTCCCCGAAGTCTGACCCTCACCCGTCCCCTAATCCCAACCCGTACGCTGACACTAACCCGCGCCCTCACACCCACGCTCCCCCTGAAGCGTTGTTTTGCACTCACCTGGCCCCTAAACCGTGCCTGTCCCGTAACCCTAAACCTAGCCCGAACCCTAACCCTAACAATTCCCCGAAGCCTGACCTTCACCCGTCCCCTAATCCCAACCCGTACGCTGACACTAACCCGTGCCCTCACACGTACGCTCCCCCTAAAACGTTTTCGTGCCCTCACCTGGACCCTAAACCGTCCCCGTCCCCTAACCCTAACCCTAGCCCGAACCCTAACCCTAAACATTCCCCGAAGCCTGACCCTCACCCATCCCCTAATCCTAACCCGTACGCTCACACTAACCCGCGCCCTCACACGTACGCTCCCCCTAAAGCGTTGTCGTGCCCTCACGTGGACCCTAAACCGTCCCCGTCCCCTAACGCTAACCCTAGCCCGAACCCTAACCCTAACCCTTCCCCGAAGCCTGACCCTCACCCGTTCCCTAATCCTAACCCGTACGCTGACACTAACCCGCGCCCTCACACGTACGCTCCCCCTAAAGCGTTGTCGTACCCTCACCTGGACCCTAAACCGTCCCCGTCCCCTAACCCTAAGCCTAGCCCGAACCCTAACCCTAACCCTTCCCCGAAGCCTGACCCTCACCCGTCCCCTAATCCTAAACCGTACCCTGACACTATCCCGCGCCCTCACACGTACGCTCCCCCTAAAGTGTTGTCGTACCCTCCCCTGGACCCTAAACCGTCCCCGTCCCCTAAGCCTAACCCTAGCCCGAACCCTAACCCTAACACTTCCCCGAAGCCTGACCCTCACCCGTCCCCTAATCCCAACCCGTACGCTGACACTAACCCGCGCCCTCACACGTACGCTCCCCCTAAAGCGTTGTTTTGCCCTCACCTGGCCCCTAAACCGTGCCCGTCCCGTAACCCTAAACCTAGCCCGAACCCTAACCCTAAACCTTCCCCGAAGCCTGACCCTCACCCGTCCCCTAATGTCAACCCGTACGCTGACACTAACCCACGCCCCCACACGTACGCTCCCCCTAAAGCGTTGTCGTGCCCTCACCTAGACCCTCAACCGTCCCCGTCCGCTAACCCTAACCCTAGCCCGAACCCTAACCCTAAACATTCCCCGAAGCCTGACTCTCACCATCCCCTAATCCTAACCCGTACGCTGACACTAACCCGTGCCCTCACACGTACGCTCCCCCTAAAGCGTTGTCGTGCCCTCACGTGGACCCTAAACCGTCCCCGTCCCCTAACGCTAACCCTAACCCGAACCCTAACCCTAACCCTTCCCCGAAGCCTGACCCTCACCCGTCCCCTAATCCTAACCCATACGCTGACACTAACCCGCGCCCTCACACGTACGCTCCCCCTAAAGCGTTGTCGTACCCTCACCTGGACCCTAAACCGTCCTCGTCCCCTAACCCTAACCCTAGCCCGAACCCTAACCCTAACCATTCCCCGAAGCCTGACCCTCACCCGTTCCCTAATCCTAACCCGTACGCTGACACTAACCCGCGCCCTCACACGTACGCTCCCCCTAAAGCGTTGTCGTACCCTCACCTGGACCCTAAACCGTCCCCGTCCCCTAACCCTAAGCCTAGCCCGAACCCTAACCCTAACCCTTCCCCGAAGCCTGACCCTCACCCGTCCCCTAATCCTAAACCGTACGCTGACACTATCCCGCGCCCTCACACGTATGCTCCCCCTAAAGCGTTGTCGTACACTCCCCTGGACCCTAAACTGTCCCCGTCCCCTAACCCTAACCCTAGCCCGAACCCTAACCCTAACCATTCCCCGAAGCCTGACCCTCACCCATCCCCTAATCCTAACCCGTACGCTGACACTAACCCGCGCCCTCACACGTACGCTCCCCCAAAAACGTTGTCGTGCCCTCACCTGGACCCTAAACCGTCCCTGTCCCCTAACCCTAACCCTAGCCCTAACCCTAACCCTAACCCTTCCCCGAAGCCTGACTCTCACCCGTCCCCTAATCCTAACCCACACGCTGACACTAATCCGCGCCCTCACACGTACGCTCCCCCTAAAGCGTTGTTTTGCCCTCACCTGGCCCCTAAACCGTCCCTGTCCCGTAAACCTAAACCTAGCCCGAACCCTAACCCTAACACTTCCCCGAAGCCTGACCCTCACACGTCCCCTAATCCCAACCCGTACGCTGACACTAACCCACGCCCCCACACGTACGCTCCCCCTAAGGCGTTGTCGTGCCCTCACCTGGACCCTCAACCGTCCCCGTCCCCTAACCCTAACCCTAGCCAGAACCCTAACCCTAACCATTCCCCGAAGCCTGACCCTCACCCATCCCCTAACCCTAACCCGTACGCTGACACTGACCCGTGCCCTCACACGTACGCTCCCCCTAAAGCGTTGTCGTGCCCTCACGTGGAGCCTAAACCGTCCCCGTCCCCTAACGCTAACCCTAGCCCGAACCCTAACCCTAACCCTTCCCCGAAGCCTGACCCTCACCCGTCCCCTAATCCTAACCCGTACGCTGACACTAACCCGCGCCCTCACACGTACGCTCCCCCTAAAGCGTTGTCGTACCCTCACCTGGACCCTAAACCGTCTCCGTCCCCTAACCCTAACCCTAGCCCGAACCCTAACCCTAACCCTTCCCCGAAGCCTGAACCTCACCCGTTCCCTAATCCTAACCCGTACGCTGACACTAACCCGCGCCCTCACACGTACACTCCCCCTAAAGCGTTGTCGAACCCTCACCTGGACCCTAAACCGTCCCCGTCCCCTAACCCTAAGCCTAGCCCGAACCCTAACCCTAACCCTTCCCCGAAGCCTGACCCTCACCCGTCCCCTAATCCTAAACCGTACGCTGACACTATCCCGTGCCCTCACACGTACGCTCCCCCTAAAGTGTTGTCGTACCCTCCCCTGCACCCTAAACCGTCCCTGTCCCCTAAGCCTAACCCTAGCTCGAACCCTAACCCTAACCCTTCTCCGAAGCCTGACCCTCACCCGTCCCCTAATCCCAACCCGTACGCTGACACTAACCCGCGCCCTCACACCTACGCTCCCCCTGAAGCATTGTTTTGCACTCACCTGGCCCCTAAACCGTGCCTGTCCCGTGAACCTAAACCTAGCCCGAACCCTAACCCTAACAATTCACCGAAGCCTGACCCTCACCCGTCCCCTAATCCCAACCCGTACGCCGACACTAACCCACGCCCCCACACGTACGCTCCCCCTAAAGCGTTGTCGTGCCCTCACCTGGACCCTCAACCGTCCCCGTCCCCTAACCCTAACCCTAGCCCGAACCCTAATCCTAACCATTCCCCGAAGCCTGACCCTCACACATCCCCTAATCCTAACCCGTACGCTGACACTAACCCGCGCCCTCACACGTACGCTCCCCCTAAAGCGTTGTCGTGCCCTCACGTGGACCCTAAACCGTCCCCGTCCCCTAACGCTAACCCTAGCCCGAACCCTAACCCTAACCCTTCCCCGAAGCCTGACCCTCACACGTCCCCTAATCCTAACCCGTACGCTGACACTAAACCGCGCCCTCACACGTATGCTCCCCCTAAAGCGTTGTCGTGCCCTCACCTGGACCCTAAACCGTCCCCGTCCCCTAACCCTAACGCTAGCCCGAACCCTAACCCTAACCCTTCCCTGAAGCCTGACCCTCACCCGTCCCCTAATCCTAACCCGTACGCTGACACTAACCCGCGCCCTCACACGTACGCTCCCCCTAAAGCGTTGTCGTGCCCTCACCTGGACCCTAAACCGTCCCCGTCCCCTATGCCTAACCCTAGCCCGAACCCTAACCCTAACCCTTCCCCGAAGCCTGACCCTCACCCGTCCCCTAATCCCAACCTGTACGCTGACACTAACCCACGCCCTCACACGTACGCTCCCCCTAAAGCGTTGTTTTGCCCTCACCTGGACCCTAAACCGTTCCCGTCCCGTAACCCTAAACCTAGCCCGAACCCTAACCCTAACCCTTCCCCGAAGCCTGACCCTCACCCGTCCCCTAATCCCAACCCGTACGCTGACACTAACCCACGCCCCCACACGTACGCTCCCCCTAAAGCGTTGTCGTGCCCTCATATGGACCCTCAACCGTCCCCGTCCCCTAACCCTAACCCTAGCCCGAACCCTAACCCTAACCATTCCCCGAAGCCTGACCCTCACCCATCCCCTAATCCTAACCCGTACGCTGACACTAACCCGTGCCCTCACACGTACGCTCCCCCTAAAACGTTGTCGTGCCCTCACCTGAACCCTAAACCGTCCCCGTCCCCTAACCCTAACCCTAGCCCGAACCCTAACCGTAAACCTTCCCCGAAGACTGACCCTCACCCGTCCCCTAATCCTAACCCGTACGCTGACACTAACCCACGCCCTCACACGTACGCTCCCCCTAAAGCGTTGTCGTACCCTCACCTGGACCCTAAACCGTCCCCGTCCCCTAACCCTAAGCCTAGCCCGAACCCTAACCCTAACCCTTCCCCGAAGCCTGACCCTCACCCGTCCCCTAATCCTAAACCGTACGCTGACACTATCCCGCGCCCTCACACGTACGCTCCCCCTAAAGCGTTGTCCTGCCTTCACCTGGACCCTAAATCGTCCCCGTACCCTAACCCTAACCCTAGCCCGAACCCTAACCCTAACCCTTCCCCGAAGCCTGACCCTCACCCGTCCCATAATCCTAACCCGTACGCTGAAACTAACCCGCGCCCTCACACGTATGCTCCCCCTAAATCGTTGTCGTGCCCTCACCTGGACCCTAAACCGTCCCCGTCCCCTAACCCTAAGCCTAGCCCAAACCCTAACCCTAACCCTTCCCCGAAGCCTGACCCTCACCCGTCCCCTAATCCTAAACCCTACCCTGACACTATCCCACGCCCTCACACGTACGCTCCCCCTAAAGTTTTGTCGTACCCTCACCTGGACCCTCAACCGTCCCCGTCCCCTAACCCTAACCCTAGCCCGAACACTAACCCTAACCCTTCCCCGAAGCCAGACCCTCACCCGTCCCCTAATCCTAACCCGTACGCTGACACTAACACGCGCCCTCACACTTACGCTCCCCCTAAAGCGTTGTCGTACCCTCACCTGGACCCTAAACCGTCCCCGTCCCCTAACCCTAACCCTAGCCCGAACCCTAACCCTAACCCTTCCCCGAAGCCTGACCCTCACACGTCCCCTAATCTTAACCCGTACGCTAACACTAACCCGCGCCCTCACACGTACGCTCCCCCAAAAGCGTTGTCGTACCCTCACCTGGACCCTAAACCGTCCCCGTCCCCTAACCCGACCCCTAGCCCGAACCCTAAGTCTAACCCTTCCCCGAAGCCTGACACTCACCCGTCCCCTAATCCTAACCCGTACGCTGACACTAACCCATCCCTCACACGTACGCTCTCCCTAAAGCGTTGTCGTGCCCTCACCTGGACCCTAAACCTTCCCCGTCCCCTAACCCTAACCCTAGTCCGAACCCTAACCCTAAACCTTCCCCGAAGCCTGACCCTCACCCGTCCCCTAATCCTAACACGTACGCTGACACTAACCCGCGCCCTCACACGTACGCTCCCCCTAAAGCGTTGTCATGCCCTCACCTGGACCCTAAACCGTCCCCGTCCCCTAACCCTAAGCCTAGCCCAAACCCTAACCCTAACCCTTCCCCGAAGCCTGACCCTCACCCGTCCCCTAATCCTAAACCCTACCCTGACACTATCCCGCGCGCTCACACGTACGCTCCCCCTAAAGTTTTGTCGTACCCTCACCTGGACCCTAAACCGTCCCCGTCCCCTAACCCTAAGCCTAGCCAGAACCCTAACCCTAACCCTTCCCCGAATCCTGACCCTCACCCGTCCCCTAATCCTAACCCGTACGCTGACACTAACACGTGCCCACACACGTACGCTCCCCCTAAAGCGTTGTCGTGCCCTCACCTGGACCCTAAACCGTCCCCGTCCCCTAACCCTAACCCTAGCCCGAACCCTAACCCTAACCCTTCCCCGAAGCCTGACCCTCACCCGTCCCATAATCCTAACCCGTACGCTGACACTAACCCGCGCCCTCACACGTACGTTCCCCCTAAAGCGTTGTCGTACCCTCACCTGGACCCTAAACCGTCCCCGTCCGCTAACCCTAACCCTAGCCCGAACCCTAACCCTAACCATTCCCCGAAGCCTGACTCTCACCCATCCCCTAATCCTAACCCGTACGCTGACACTAACCCGTGCCCTCACACGTACGCTCCCCCTAAAGCGTTGTCGTGCCCTCACGTGGACCCTAAACCGTCCCCGTCCCCTAACGCTAACCCTAACCCGAACCCTAACCCTAACCCTTCCCCGAAGCCTGACCCTCACCCGTGCCCTAATCCTAACCGGTACGCTGACACTAACACGCGCCCTCACACGTACGCTCCCCCTAAAGCGTTGTCGTACCCTCACCTGGACCCTAAACCGTCCCCGTCCCCTAACCCTAACCCTAGCCCGAGCCCTAACCCTAACCCTTCCCCGAAGCCTGACCCTCACCCGTCCCCTAATCCTAACCCGTACGCTGACACTAACCCGCGCCCTCACACGTACGCTCCCCCTAAAGCGTTGTCGTGCCCTCACCTGGACCCTAAACCGTCCCCGTCCCCTAAACCTAACCCTAGCCCGAACCCTAAACCTAACCCTTCCCCGAAGCCTGACCCTCAACCGTTCCCTAATCCTAACCCGT
Organism: Grampus griseus; assembly: GCF_964374135.1. NCBI lineage: Eukaryota > Metazoa > Chordata > Mammalia > Artiodactyla > Delphinidae > Grampus > Grampus griseus. Next base: position 8,408 of record NW_028133095.1, on the reverse strand, counting down.
ACGCTGACACTAACCCGCGCCCTCACACGTACACTCCCCCTAAAGCGTTGTCGTACCCTCACCTGGACCCTAAACCGTCCCCGTCCCCTAACCCTAAGCCTAGCCCGAACCCTAACCCTAACCCTTCCCCGAAGCCTGACCCTCACCCGTCCCCTAATCCTAAACCGTACGCTGACACTATCCCGCGCCCTCACACGTACGCTCCCCCTAAAGTGTTGTCGTACCCTCCCCTGGACCCTAAACCGTCCCTGTCCCCTAAGCCTAACCCTAGCCCGAACCCTAACCCTAACCCTTCCCCGAAGCCTGACCCTCACCCGTCCCCTAATCCCAACCCGTACGCTGACACTAACCCGCGCCCTCACACCTACGCTCCCCCTGAAGCGTTGTTTTGCACTCACCTGGCCCCTAAACCGTGCCTGTCCCGTAACCCTAAACCTAGCCCGAACCCTAACCCTAACAATTCCCCGAAGCCTGACCCTCACCCGTCCCCTAATCCCAACCCGTACGCCGACACTAACCCACGCCCCCACACGTACGCTCCCCCTAAAGCGTTGTTGTGCCCTCACCTGGACTCTCAACCGTCCCCGTCCCCTAACCCTAACCCTAGCCCGAACCCTAACCCTAAACATTCCCCGAAGCCTGACCCTCACCCATCCCCTAATCCTAACCCGTACGCTCACACTAACCCGCGCCCTCACACGTACTCTCCCCCTAAAGCGTTGTCGTGCCCTCACGTGGACCCTAAACCGTCCCCGTCCCCTAACGCTAACCCTAGCCCGAACCCTAACCCTAACCCTTCCCCGAAGCCTGACCCTCACCCGTTCCCTAATCCTCACCCGTACGCTGACACTAACCCGCGCCCTCACACGTACGCTCCCCCTAAAGCGTTGTCGTACCCTCACCTGGACCCTAAACCGTCCCCGTCCCCTAACCCTAAGCCTAGCCCGAACCCTAACCCTAACCCTTCCCCGAAGCCTGACCCTCACCCGTCCCCTAATCCTAAACCGTACCCTGACACTATCCCGCGCCCTCACACGTACGCTCCCCCTAAAGTGTTGTCGTACCCTCCCATGGACCCTAAACCGTCCCCGTCCCCTAAGCCTAACCCTAGCCCGAACCCTAACCCTAACCCTTCCCCGAAGCCTGACCCTCACCCGTCCCCTAATCCCAACCCGTACGCTGACACTAACCCGCGCCCTCACACGTACGCTCCCCCTAAAGCGTTGTTTTACCCTCACCTGGCCCCTAAACCGTGCCAGTCCCGTAACCCTAAACCTAGCCCGAACCCTAACCCTAAACCTTCCCCGAAGCCTGACCCTCACCCGTCCCCTAATGTCAACCCGTACGCTGACACTAACCCACGCCCCCACACGTACGCTCCCCCTAAAGCGTTGTCGTGCCCTCACCTAGACCCTCAACCGTTCCCGTCCGCTAACCCTAACGCTAGCCCGAACCCTAACCCTAACCATTCCCCGAAGCCTGACTCTCACCCATCCCCTAATCCTAAACCGTACGCTGACACTAACCCGTGCCCTCACACGTACGCTCCCCCTAAAGCGTTGTCGTGCCCTCACGTGGACCCTAAACCGTCCCCGTCCCCTAACGCTAACCCTAACCCGAACCCTAACCCTAACCCTTCCCCGAAGCCTGACCGTCACCCGTCCCCTAATCCTAACCCATACGCTGACACTAACCCGCGCCCTCACACGTACGCTCCCCCTAAAGCGTTGTCGTACCCTCACCTGGACCCTAAACCGTCCTCGTCCCCTAACCCTAACCCTAGCCCGAGCCCTAACCCTAACCCTTCCCCGAAGCCTGACCCTCACCCGTCCCCTAATCCTAACCCGTACGCTGACACTAACCCGCGCCCTCACACGTACGCTCCCCCTAAAGCGTTGTCGTACCCTCACCTGGACCCTAAACCGTCCCCGTCCCCTAACCCTAAGCCTAGCCCGAACCCTAACCCTAACCCTTCCCCGAAGCCTGACCCTCACCCGTCCCCTAATCCTAAACCGTACGCTGACACTATCCCGCGCCCTCACACGTATGCTCCCGCTAAAGCGTTGTCGTACACTCCCCTGGACCCTAAACCGTCCCCGTCCCCTAACCCTAACCCTAGCCCGAACCCTAACCCTAACCATTCCCCGAAGCCTGACCCTCACCCATCCCCTAATCCTAACCCGTACGCTGACACTAACCCGCGCGCTCACACGTACGCTCCCCCAAAAACGTTGTCGTGCCCTCACCTGGACCCTAAACCGTCCCTGTCCCCTAACCCTAACCCTAGCCCTAACCGTAACCCTAACCCTTCCCCGAAGCCTGACCCTCACCCGTCCCCTAATCCTAACCCGTACACTGACACTAACCCGCGCCCTCACACGTACGCTCCCCCTAAATCGTTGTCGTACCCTCACCTGGACCCTAAACCGTCCCCGTCCCCTAACCCTAACCCTAGCTCAAACCCTAACCCTAACCCTTCCCCAAAGCCTGACTCTCACCCGTCCCCTAATCCTAACCCACACACTGACACTAACCCGCGCCCTCACACGTACGCTCCCCCTAAAGCGTTGTTTTGCCCTCACATGGCCCCTAAACCGTGCCCGTCCCGTAAACCTAAACCTAGCCCGAACCCTAACCCTAACACTTCCCCGAAGCCTGACCCTCACCCGTCCCCTAATCCTAAACCGTACACTGACACTATCCCGCGCCCTCACACGTACGCTCCCCCTAAAGCGTTGTCCTGCCTTCACCTGGACCCTAAATCGTCCCCGTACCCTAACCCTAACCCTAGCCCGAACCCTAACACTAACCCTTCCCCGAAGCCTGACCCTCACCCGTCCCATAATCCTAACCCGTACGCTGACACTAACCCGCGCCCTCACACGTATGCTCCCCCTAAAGCGTTGTCGTGCCCTCACCTGGACCCTAAACCGTCCCCGTCCCCTAACCCTAACCCTAGCCTGAACCCTAACCCTAACCCTTCCCCGAAGCCTGACCCTCACACGTCCCCTAATCTTAACCCGTACGCTAACACTAACCCGCGCCCTCACACGTACGCTCCCCCTAAAGCGTTGTCGTACCCTCACCTGGACCCTAAACCGTCCCCGTCCCCTAACCCGACCCCTAGCCCGAACCCTAAGTCTAACCCTTCCCCGAAGCCTGACACTCACCCGTCCCCTAATCCTAACCCGTACGCTGACACTAACCCATCCCTCACACGTACGCTCTCCCTAAAGCGTTGTCGTGCCCTCACCTGGACCCTAAACCTTCCCCGTCCCCTAACCCTAACCCTAGTCCGAACCCTAACCCTAAACCTTCCTCGAAGCCTTTCCCTCACCCGTCCCCTAATCCTAACCCGTACGCTGACACTAACCCGCGCCCTCACACGTACGCTCCCCCTAAAGCGTTGTCATGCCCTCACCTGGACCCTAAACCGTCCCCGTCCCCTAACCCTAAGCCTAGCCCTAACCCTAACCCTAACCCTTCCCCGAAGCCTGACCCTCACCCGTCCCCTAATCCTAAACCCTACCCTGACACTATCCCGCGCGCTCACACGTACGCTCCCCCTAAAGTTTTGTCGTACCCTTACCTGGACCCTAAACCGTCCCCGTCCGCTAACCCTAAGCCTAGCCCGAACCCTAACCCTAACCCTTCCCCGAATCCTGACCCTCACCCGTCCCCTAATCCTAACCCGTACGCTGACACTAACACGTGCCCACACACGTACGCTCCCCCTAAAGCGTTGTCGTGCCCTCACCTGGACCCTAAACCGTCCCCGTCCCCTAACCCTAACCCTAGCCCGAACCCTAACCCTAACACTTCCCGGAAGCTTGACCCTCCCCCGTCCCCTAATCTTAACCCGTACGCTGACACTAACCCGGGCCCTCACACGTACGCTCCCCCTAAAGCGTTGTCGTACCCTCACCTGGACCCTAAACCGTCCCCGTCCCCTAACCCGAACCTTAGCCCGAACCCTAACCCTAACCCTTCTCCGAAGCCTGACCCTCACCCGTCCCCTAATCCCAACCCGTATGCTGACACTAACCCGCGCCCTCACACGTACGCTCCCCCTAAAGCGCTGTTTTGCCCTCACCTGGCCCCTAAACCGTGCCCGTCCCGTAACCCTAAACCTAGCCCGAACCCTAACCCTAACCGTTCCCCGAAGCCTGACCCTCACCCGTCCCCTAATCCCAACCCGTACGCTGACACTAACCCACGCCCCCACACGTACGCTCCCCCTAAAGCGTTGTCGTGCCCTCACCTGGACCCTAAACCGTCCCCGTCCCCTAACCCTAAGCCTAGCCCGAACCCTATCCCTAACCCTTCCCCGAAGCCTGACCCTCACCCGTCCCCTAATCCTAACCCGTACGCTGACACTAACACGCGCCCACACACGTACACTCCTCCTAAAGCGTTGTCGTGCCCTCACCTGGACCCTAAACCGTCCCCGTCCCCTAACCCTAACCCTAGCCCGAACCCTAAACCTAACCCTTCCTGGAAGCCTGACCCTCCCCCGTCCCCTAATCTTAACCCGTACGCAAACACTAACCCGCGCCCTCACACGTACGCTCCCCCTAAAGCGTTGTCGTGCCCTCACCTGGCCCCTAAACTGTGCCCGTCCGGTAACCCTAAGCCTAGCCCGAACCCTAACCCTAACACTTCCCCGAAGCCTGACCCTCACCCGTCCCCTAATCCTAACCCGTACGCTGACACTAACCCGCGCCCTCACACGTACGCTCCCCCTAAAGCGTTGTCGTGCCCTCACCTGGACCCTAAACCGTCCCCGTCCCCTAACCCTAACCCTAGCCCGAACCCTAACCCTAACACTTCCCCGAAGCCTGACCCTCACCCGTCCCCTAATCCTAACCCGTACGCTGACACTAACCCGCGCCCTCACACGTATGCTCCCCCTAAAGCATTGTCGTGCCCTCACCTGGACCCTAAACCGTCCCCGTCCCCTAACCCTAACCCTAGGCCGAAACCTAACCCTAACACTTCCCCGAAGCCTGACCCTCACCCGTCCCCTAATCCTAACCCGTACGCTGACACTAACCCGCGCCCTCACACGTACGCTCCTCCTAAAGCATTGTCGTACCCTCACCTGGACCCTAAATCTTCCCCGTCCCCTAACCCTAACCCTAGCCCGAGCCCTAACCCTAACCCTTCCCCGAAGCCTGACCCTCACCCGTCCCCTAATCCTAACCCGTACGCTGACACTAACCCGCGCCCTCACACGTATGCTCCCCCTAAAGCGTTGTCGTGCCCTCACCTGGACCCTAAACCGTCCCCGTCCCCTAACCCTAACCCTAGCCCGAACCCTAACCCTAACACTTCCCCGAAACCTGACCATCACCCGTTCCCTAATCCTAACCCGTACGCTGACACTAACCCGCGCCCTCACATGTACGCTCCCCCTAAAGCGTTGTCGTACCCTCACCTGGACCCTAAACCGTCCCCGTCCCCTAACCCTAAGCCTAGCCCGAACCCTAAGCCTAACCCTTCCCCGAAGCCTGACCCTCACCCGTCACCTAATCCTAAACCGTACCCTGACACTATCCCGCGCCCTCACACGTACGCTCCCCCTAAAGTGTTGTCGTACCCTCCCCTGGACCCTAAACCGTCCCCGTCCCCTAAGCCTAACCCTAGCCCGAACCCTAACCCTAACCCTTCCCCGAAGCCTGACCCTCACCCGTCCCCTAATCCCAACCCGTACGCTGACACTAACCCGCGCCCTCACACGTACGCTCCCCCTAAAGCGTTGTTTTGCCCTCACCTGGCCCCTAAACCGTGCCCGTCCCGTAACCCTATACCTAGCCCGAACCCTAACCCTAAACCTTCCCCGAAGCCTGACCCTCACCCGTCCCCTAATGTCAAGCCGTACGCTGACACTAACCCACGCCCCCACACGTACGCTCCCCCTAAAGCGTTGTCGTGCCCTCACCTGGACCCTCAACCGTCCCCGTCCGCTAACCCTAACCCTAGCCCGAACCCTAACCCTAACCATTCCCCGAAGCCTGACTCTCACCCATCCCCTAATCCTAACCCGTACGCTGACACTAACCCGTGCCCTCACACGTACGCTCCCCCTAAAGCGTTGTCGTGCCCTCACGTGGACCCTAAACCGTCCCCGTCCCCTAACGCTAACCCTAACCCGAACCCTAACCCTAACCCTTCCCCGAAGCCTGACCCTCACCCGTCCCCTAATCGTAACCGGTACGCTGACACTAAAACGCGCCCTCACACGAACGCTCCCCCTAAAGCGTTGTCGTGCCCTCACCTGGACCCTAAACCGTCCCCGTCCCCTAACCCTAACCCTAGCCCGAACCCTAACCCTAACCCTTCCCCGAAGCCTGACCCTCAACCGTTCCCTAATCCTAACCCGTACGCTGACACTAACCCGCGCCCTCACACGTACTCTCCCCCTAAAGCGTTGTCGTACCCTCACCTGGACCCTAAACCGTCCCCGTCCCCTAACCCTAAGCCTAGCCCGAACCCTAACCCTAACCCTTCCCCGAAGCCTGACCCTCACCCGTCCCCTAATCCTAAACCGTACGCTGACACTATCCCGCGCCCTCACACGTACGCTCCCCCTAAAGTGTTGTCGTACCCTCCCCTGGACCCTAAACCGTCCCTGTCCCCTAAGCCTAACCCTAGCCCGAACCCTAACCCTAACCCTTCCCCGAAGCCTGACCCTCACCCGTCCCCTAATCCCAACCCGTACGCTGACACTAACCCGCGCCCTCACACCTACGCTCCCCCTGAAGCGTTGTTTTGCACTCACCTGGCCCCTAAACCGTGCCTGTCCCGTAACCCTAAACCTAGCCCGAACCCTAACCCTAACAATTCCCCGAAGCCTGACACTCACCCGTCCCCTAATCCCAACCCGTACGCCGACACTAACCCACGCACCCACACGTACGCTCCCCCTAAAGCGTTGTTGTGCCCTCACCTGGACCCTCAACCGTCCCCGTCCCCTAACCCTAACCCTAGCCCGAACCCTAACCCTAAACATTCCCCGAAGCCTGACCCTCACCCATCCCCTAATCCTAACCCGTACGCTCACACTAACCCGCGCCCTCACACGTACGCTCCCCCTAAAGCGTTGTCGTGCCCTCACGTGGACCCTAAACCGTCCCCGTCCCCTAACGCTAACCCTAGCCCGAACCCTAACCCTAACCCTTCCCCGAAGCCTGAACCTCACCCGTTCCCTAATCCTAACCCGTACGCTGACACTAACCCGCGCCCTCACACGTACGCTCCCCCTAAAGCGTTGTCGTACCCTCACCTGGACCCTAAACCATCCCCGTCCCCTAACCCTAAGCCTAGCCCGAACCCTAACCCTAACCCTTCCCCGAAGCCTGACCATCACCCGTCCCCTAATCCTAAACCGTACCCTGACACTATCCCGCGCCCTCACACGTACGCTCCCCCTAAAGTGTTGTCGTACCCTCCCCTGGACCCTAAACCGTCCCCGTCCCCTAAGCCTAACCCTAGCCCGAACCCTAACCCTAACCCTTCCCCGAAGCCTGACCCTCACCCGTCCCCTAATCCCAACCCGTACGCTGACACTAACCCGCGCCCTCACACGTACGCTCCCCCTAAAGCGTTGTTTTGCCCTCACCTGGCCCCTAAACCGTGCCCGTCCCGTAACCCTAAACCTAGCCCGAACCCTAACCCTAAACCTTCCCCGAAGCCTGACCCTCACCCGTCCCCTAATGTCAACCCGTACGCTGACACTAACCCACGCCCCCACAGGTACGCTCCCCCTAAATCGTTGTCGTACCCTCACCTGGACCCTAAACCGTCCCCGTCCCCTAACCCTAACCCTAGCCCAAACCCTAACCCTAACCCTTCCCCGAAGCCTGACTCTCACCCGTCCCCTAATCCTAACCCACACGCTGACACTAACCCGCGCCCTCACACGTACGCTCCCCCTAAAGCGTTGTTTTGCCCTCACCTGGCCCCTAAACCGTGCCCGTCCCGTAAACCTAAACCTAGCCCGAACCCTAACCCTAACACTTCCCCGAAGCCTGACCCTCACCCGTCCCCTAATCCCAACCCGTACGCTGACACTGACCCGTGCCCTCACACGTACGCTCCCCCTAAAGCGTTGTCGTGCCCTCACGTGGAGCCTAAACCGTCCCCGTCCCCTAACGCTAACCCTAGCCCGAATCCTAACCCTAACCCTTCCTCGAAGCCTGACCCTCACCCGTCCCCTAATCCTAACCCGTACGCTGACACTAACCCGCGCCCTCACACGTACGCTCCCCCTAAAGCGTTGTCGTACCCTCACCTGGACCCTAAACCGTCTCCGTCCCCTAACCCTAACCCTAGCCCGAACCCTAACCCTTCCCCGAAGCCTGACCCTCACCCGTCCCCTAATCCCAACCCGTACGCTGACACTAACC